>NW_008683097.1:56961-73638 GCF_000695815.1 Acanthisitta chloris
GAAAAATCCCTGTGTAATTCAGATATAAGAACACTCTTTATCTTTTCTTTAGACTCTGAGAATAAACTTCACTAATCATGCTCAGAAAATAACTACTGGGAATACAATTTTGTTTCCCTGATGGGACTTGCCTGAAGACATGAACAGTTGGAATGGCTCTCTCTAGGAGACATAAACGGTTGGTGTGTAGTTTGTTTAAAATTCTCTTCATAAAGGTAGTGTCATGAAAGACCTGGTATCTTTGTTTATGAGAAGAAAAATTAAGATAACAATGATAAAATCTCCTATCTCTATTAGAAGTCAGTATCTTAATGAAGCAAGCAAGTTGTCCAAACAGACAATACTTTTTCTTTTTGCTAAATATGCTTTATGACAGATTTAGAAACTGATGAGATCTCAGAGGCACAGCATAGCCTAAAGACAATCTGATTTGTTATCAGTCTTCATCTAGCTAATGAAGGCTTATAGCTCTTTAATACCTGTACAAAATTAAGTGATTCTTTACATCCTTTCTTGTATCAAGTCTGTCTAAATGAATAAAGTTGTGACAAGGATTGCTGAGAGCATAAATGTCTGATATTTTGTATGACAGTCATTATCAAAGTAGATGAACCTTCAACTTTTCTTTAGGGCAGCAGCTGGCTTTCTGCTTTCCTTGACTTTCTCTCATGTGAGATGAGCAGGATTTATTCACATCTGTGGAAATCTGGCATACGAATGAGAGATATTTCTTGCTGCTGTTTAAATCTGCTGAGGAAAACAGAAAAATCAATCGGAAATGCACATCATGTTTGCTTAGGGAAGGCTGCTGTGTTGCACCCATGGCATAGAAAATAAATAGCTCTTTAGCCTGGAGATGTTGATCTTGAAATTTTTGAGCAATTTCTCCCTCAGCATGTATTCATTCCCAATCCCACTCTAGGGCTGGCACCTGTAGCTGTTGCTAAGTGGTGTATCTGCCACATGGTGGAAACATAATATTGATTTTTAGGAAAATCAATTCCCAGTTTTACAAGATCAAAACCAGAAGATAGCAGAAGAGAGACTGGACTTTATTTTATAATGAGAATCATTATACTATACAGATTCTTGAAAGAGATGCATGGCTAAGAGACATCATATTGATTTACTAGTAATAAACTCTGTCTGTTATGGTTCTAACTGAGCTGCTTGAATCTCTAGATATAACACTATTGATCACAAGCAGTGAGTATCTTCTTATCTGTAAATAAAGAATTCTATTCTATTTTTCAGGCCTTTCAAATTGGTGAAAATGTGGAAACGCACAAAAGGATGGAAGATGCCACTGCAACTATTTATTTTAAAGAGAAAATGAAAAAGACTGAGTTTTCTCAAAACTAGAAGTATCGGACCTGGAGATGGATCCCTTGGGAGAGATTATTAAAAAGCCAGCCTGACCATTTCTGGTGAGTTCCAGTATTTCATACAAAATATATTATTAATTTATTATCCTTCTTTAAACTTGTGAATGTGGATCATCTCACTTATTAAATAATGGCTTAAAGAATCACAGAGTCACAGAATAGTTAGTGTTGGAGGCGACCTCTGGAGATCATCTAGTCTAATTCCCTGCCAAGGCAGTGTCAGCTAGAGCAGATTACACAGCAACACATCCAGGTGGGTTTGGAATGTTTCCAGAGAGGGATAACCCACAACCTCCCTGGGCCGGCCGTTGCAGTGCTCTGCCACCCTCAGTGTAAAGAAGTTTTTCCTCGTGCTGAGGTGGAATTTCCTGTGTTTTGTTCTATGTCCATTACTCCTTATCCTGTCACTGAGTGCCACTGAAAACAGCCTAGCACCATCCCCTTGACCCCACCCTTGAGACATTTTTATGCGTTAGATCTCACAGACCCCCTCTCAGTCTTCTCTTCTCTAAACAGGCCCAGCTCCTGCAGTTTCCTCATAAGAGAGATGCTCCAGACCTCTAATCATATTTGTGGCCCTCTGCTGGACCCTCTCCAGTAGCTTCTTGTCTTTCTTGAACTGTAGAGTCCATAATTTAACACAATACTCCAAATGTGACCTCACTAGAGCTGAGTAGATGAGGAGGATCACCTCCCTGAACCCGCTGGCCACACTCTTCCAGATGCAGTGAAGTAAGAAAGACTCTTACATTTAAAATAACATACTGTCAGTAAAAACAACATAAATAGGAAATAATAACAACACAGATGTCAATCCAACATTATTGTCTGTACTGGAATACATTTTATCAAAGTATCTAATATATAATTGAAAATATTGCTTGTCATGTGCATAATGTATAGAAGAAAAGTTACAGCCAGAGTAGCAAAGCAATCTATAAAACAGTTTAGTCAAGCCAGGCAAACTGTACTGTGCAAATACATTTAAACAAGTATATGTAGTAGTCTAGTGTTTTATTACCATTGTTGAACACAATTTTGTGACTTCTAGAAACAATCTAAACTATTTAGCCAAGCAATTGACATGCTTATGTACACCTATCTAAGTGCATTTTATTGTGACTTTGGTACCATGTGAAGATTGACAGCAGCAATATTTTAAAAGTGGTAGCACTTTTATATTGAACCTGGATATTCTTTTCCTCTTGAATATCAGTAATATTGTAGCTGACACTAATTTATAGGCAGATAATTCTAAGTAGCAGTTTATAACATATTGAGATGAAGAAAAAGTTCTTATTTTTACTCAAATACTGGACAGTAAATGATGCCAGGATTACCAGTATGTATTACTTTTGCTACTCAATTCCAATATGTTTATCCCCAAGTTGATTTCATTTTCTGTGTGAGAAACTTGTAGCTATCCCTGGGAGAATGATTATATGGGTCAGAGGATTTTGTATGGTCTGTGAAAATTTCTCTGGTTTTATGTCAGATTCATCAAGTATTGCTAAATAACTTTTAGCAATATCCACAAGTTGGACAATCCTTTTTTAAAGACACAGATAAAATTCACAAAGACAGATCAGCTAACACATTTCAAATTGGTTTACTAGCTTAGCTTACAGGCACTAAGCATAGAATCATAGAATCATTTAGGCTGGAAAACACCTTTAAGATCATCGAGTCCAACTGTTAACCTGGCACTGACAAGTTCACCACTAAACAATGTCCCTAAGTGCCTTGCCTACACATCTTTTAAGTAACACCAGGGATGGTGTCCCAGCTTCCCTGGGAAGACTGTATCTCCTCTTCTTCTGTATATCTTACCTCCTATGTATGATTTTTGTGAGTAGATATAGGTTATACTCTGGTTCAGAAGTCACAAAGCAGTCCCAATTTTCACAGTACAGATATTATGTCTATGATAATCTTCCTAAAAAGGCAAGAAATGTGGAAGAAAACTGCTTGACACTGAAGGTGAACTGACAGCAGCTACAGTTCATTCTCCATGCAGGGGTACAGGAGTTCACCTGTGTAGCTGTCAGTGAGAAACTGCACAAGCCTTACTGCAGTGGACTCAACTGAAGCAGAGAAAAGAAAGTGGATTACAAATATCTTTAGTGATTATTCTTTTCCCATAGTTTTAGACTGCCCAGCAGAGCTGGACTGTGACATCTAGATGAACCATGAGAAGACAAATGGGTCTTGCTGATGTTGTGTATGTGCCTTTGAAAAATTAACAGTCCATGACAAACTACTGAGCAACTGTGCAAACATGTAAATGCTGCAGAAAACTTTCAATATCTTTGATACTCCATAAGACAGATCTTCAGAAAAATCATAATTGCTATATGATATCATCAGAACTGAGACAATTTCATTTCCATTCATATCTCACAGAGGGCTATGTGACATATTCATGCCCCAAGTGTTGTGAAAATGGCTCCTGCAGTCCCTATTTCCAAGTCACACAGTTAATTGGCTTTCAGCATCAAACTGATCTTTGGTGCTCAATTTTACCTACACAGGAATTAAAACTAAGCTTCAGGTTTTGGATTCTCACAGTAAACATTTTTCTTGTGCATTTACAAGTGGCTCTCTAAAGCACCATTCCTGGAGGTAAGCAATTAATGATTTCCAGGAAAGAATGGTTTAGCACAGCTCCTGGTGATCCTGAGAGGTGCTTTCTTTTGGCTCAGAGGACAGAGTTCTTCTTCACAGACTATTAACTAAATCCACTATTGGCATTGGATGCAAGGGAGACGCAGTTCTATCAAGTGGCACTCAATTTAGCTGGCAGCAAAGGTACTTTTCTACAGATAGCCTATTGCAATTGTACCTGCAAGGTGAGGCCCTTCCTTTACAAGCCATGTAAATAACTTATCTGTTAGATTATTAATTTAGAATGTTTTGGCTGCCCAAAATTAAATGCAGCATAAAACCAAGGAACATTTGGTAATTACAACAACTTGAGGGCTTGATCCAACCATAGATGTAAGTACTTAAAGGTAAGAGACTTGAAAGCTGTTTAGGTGCCTGAATCTTGCAGAGTTCCTATGTGACAGTGAAGTAAACACTGCCTGGGAATTTTCCTGAGTGCTGAAATCTCAGAATCTGTATTGCTAAATTATTACAGCTCTCCCTGATGTGGTGCCAAATATCATCCTTCCAAACTATTTCTAGGAATAGTTGGTTACTTAACGTGAAGGTGGAGCCATTCCCTATTTGCAGAACAGTCACTATGATCTGGAGAAAACAGTACGGCTGCAGACTGTCCCTTGCCAGCTGGACTCAGGGTTAGAGATGTTCTCTTAGGTATGTTGAATGATGCGTTATATATGTAGCTGCAGAAACCAGGTTCCAGAAACCTGGATATGCTGCCCAAGTACTGGGAGACTGACATCCAAAACAGCCATAGAGAGATAAGCAAGGTGGAAAGCTGAGAGGGCAGAAGTCCAAAATGTCTCCTCTCCATAGTTTTGATGTTGTATGACTCTTAAGTGTCAGCATGTGTTTTGGTGTCAAGGACCAAAAACACTGACTGAATACCCAAACATACTGAACCAAAATTTCTACTTGAACATTTCCATTTTTTCTTTCAAGGAACTGGGAAATGTATACTATTCCTTTAGAACAACCACCATAGAAGAAATAACAAGAATGTTCTGGAAGGAAGTCTATTTTCTACATACTCAACAAAACCCTCCCCTTCCCAGTATCTGTCAGCACAGGATCCACGCTGGGTTATGGTAGAACAAGGGACTGCTGCATGGTGGTGTTTCGAGAGCAGAGCATGCAACAAAGAAAGAATACAAAAGGGTATGAGACTCAATGATGAATGTAAAACTGATCCTAGGAATGTGGATTAGAGATTCAAATACTCTTTATTCCCCCAAGTTACTACCAAACAGGATTAAAGTGATTTTACTTACGTAATAAGCCTCAAAAGAAAGGGGGGATGGGAAAGCAAATAATTAGGTTTTGTTGGGCTGACATGAATATCTTCTTCACTAATCTGTAATGTCTCAGTGCGTTCTTTAATTCTTCTGACTCATCTCCTGTTGCTTGCTTATACCTTGCTTATATGCTCCTTGATTTTGTACAGTGCCTAGCACAAACTTATCCGGAAACATAAAACTGGGCTATTAAATGCTAGATGATGATAATGCTAATAATAAAAGTATTATTTGATTAATTAGTCTTTATTTGCATGAAACAGACTTATATTTCCTTCTGCATTTTAATAATACAGTAATGGTTGTTGTAATGAACTCATTAAATCTGAGAGTCAATATTAATGGACTATAAGAAGGATCTTTATGAACTTCATTGGCAGCCTACAAATAGTAGGTTTATATAAACTGCAGAATGAGTCAATTGGTTTTGTAGTTATGAGTAATCAATTTGTATTACTAAAAGTGCCTTAAGTTAGAAGCAAACATTTTAAAATACGAGGCTGAATCCTTGTTAGATGTAAATCAATAAAGGGAGGTCAATCTAAACCAGCTGCAGTTTTGGAACAGCATTTTAGAAAAGGAAATGTTGTTTGTATTGATAAAAATACTGTCAATACTAAATCATCAGGCAAGCCTCAGAATATGATGATACTGCATTGATATAATGTGATTTTAATGGATATCTCTATATTTTAATTGGGTATTAGTGTCCGTCTATATAATAATTTCATGCAATTTTAATTATTTCATTTTTTTGTCTGCATGCCCATATACAGTTTAAAGAAAATTTTCAATTCAGGTACCATTTTCAAAATTTTCTCCAGGCTACAAGAGGCAAACACTTACTTTTTTTTTTTTTAAATTACAACTGGCTAATTTTGTTGTGCAATTGCTTGTGTCTAATAGCTGTTGCAACAAAAATTATAAGAGCAATATTAAAATTGGAAAAGCTGACAATGTGGCAATAATTCAATTATGAAAATCAGACCAAAAAAGAACTGCTAACACCCATAGAAATGTTATTATTTGAAATAAAGGTTTTGTTAAAATAAAGAGAGTCATGAGTTGCCATAAAGTGGTTTTAAACCCTTTTTGTAACATCCTTAGCTGGGATGTCCACATATTGCACAGTCAGAGTCCCTCAATAACAGACATGGTCATCATGGCACTGAATTTCAACTTTTTTAATGATGCTAAAGCTTTTTATTTCCTGGTTTACGCCTTTGTTAATGCTCAGATTTTTGCAATATTGCCATGCCCAGAGATGTGACAAGGCATCCAGGAGAGCAGTACAATATCCACGTCCTCATACATGAGGCAATAAGCCATATAAGTAGAGGTCCAGTTTCTCTGTGTCTCCTGAGTTTGCTGGTACCTCGCACCTTTGGTGGACAAGAAGCTTGACATAACCTATGTGCACTTGAGACCCACAAATCCAACTGTATCCTGGGCTGCATCAAAAGCAGCGTGGCCAGCAGATCAAGGGAAGTGGTTCTGCCCCTCTACTCTACTCTTGTGAAACCAAACCAGAAATGCAGCATCCAGCTTTGGGGCCCCCAACACAAGAAATACATAGACCTGTTGGAATGGGTCCAGAGGAGTGCTAGAGAATCTCTCCTATGAAGACAGGCTGAGAGAGCTTGGGTCGTTCAACCCAGAGAAGAGAAGGCTCTGGAGAGACCTTATTGCAGCCTTGAAGTACCTAAGGGGGGCTACAAGAGAGCTGGAGAGGGACTTTTCTCCAGGACATGTAGTGATAGGACAAGGGGGAATGGGTTTAAACTGAAACAGGGTAGATTTAGATGAGCTATTAGGAATACATTTTTTCCTGTGAGAGTGGTAAGGCACTGGCACAGGTTGTCCTAAGTCATGGATGCCCCATCCTTGATGTGTTTAAGGCCAGGTTGGATGGCATGATCTAGTGTGGGGCACCCCTGCCCATGGCAGGAGGGTTGGAACTAGATTGGACCCATAGAATGGTCCCTTCCAACCCAAACCATTCTTAAGTCATGGATGCCCCATCCTTGATGTGTTTAAGGCCAGGTTGGATGGCATGATCTAGTGTGGGGCACCCCTGCCCATGGCAGGAGGGTTGGAACTAGATTGGACCCATAGAATGGTCCCTTCCAACCCAAACCATTCTACGATTCTGTGATTCTATAACACGTTCTCCACTTGAAAGTTTCCCAGCAACTAGGGCCTTGTTGTTGGCTTTCTCCAACCTGAAGTCTTTCATATCTTGTAAGTACTACACTTGTCTCAGAACCTTTGCTTTAGACTTGTCTTTCCAGCTGCCTGTTATAAACTGCATGATTTTAACAACTACCCTGAGACTGAAATCCCTCTTTTGAATTTGGCTGAATGTTAGCACACACATTGCAGGAACCACAGTGAGTCCCTGCTCGGAGGCAAGAAACAAGCAAACAAACAAAAGGAATGGTTACTTCAACCCACTCACACAGTTCTGCCTCTGGAGCATTACATGTTTTTGTAATGGAGAAAGACAGAGAAGAAAAGGTAAAAAAACCAACAAACCAACCCACAGTATATTCTGACCTCAGGGATAGTCTTTATCTTGACAGTGTTCTGCCCTTTCACTTTTCTCCTGGACATTTGACCAAAATGACCAAACCTATGAATCTCATTATTAAGACCCATTCTTGTCTCTTGGGCAGATGAAACCTTGTTAGCTGATATTTCATGTTTTTTTCACTGTCAGTCCAACATCTGTAAAAATTTAAAACACATATAAAGTTAAAAATGATAGCTTCCTTCCTTTTCCAAAGTTTTGAGGTGTTTTGTTTGAGTTTTGTTTGTTTGTTTGTTTAATTTTGTTTGTGAACATTTGACAAGGCATGGAATTTACATGTTTGGAGAGATCATATGGGAACATTTAATGCCAGGGGAGGTTTAGGTTAGATATTAGGAAGAAATTCTTTTCAGAGAGAATAATCAGGCATTGGAATGGGCTGCCCAGGGAGGTTTTAAAGATGAGACTAGATGTGGCACTTAGTGCCATGGTCTAGTAACCACAGTAGGGCTGGACTTGGATCTTGGAGGTCTTTTCCAACCTGGTTGATTCTATGATTCTATGAATGTCTACCAGCCACTGCGAAAAACTATGCTAATGCCAGCTGGTACGATTATTTCTTACTGTGAGCTAAGGAGTTGCTGGTACTGTGGTTTGTCTTTAGAATTGTTTCTTTTCTCATCCCAGTCCTCACAACCTGTGTACACATATATGAAAGGTCATTACTGTATTTTTCTGGAAAATGATGAAACCTTTTCAGACATAGTTATAGATGGTTACATGGGACTGTGTTTTCCAGCATGCTTCAGTTAAGATGCACTAAAAAAGGAATTTGATATATGATAGCTAAAGAATCTTGCCACTTCAGCCTTCACAACCCTCTCTTCATCTACCATCTCCATGTTTCTGTTTTATTTACTGCATATTTTCCCAGAGCTCTGGTGGTGAATGTTAATGATGAAGTGTTTGGTTCTACTCCATGCAATCATTCTCAGAAAATTAAGCCCCACACAGTGTATACTTTAAGCATGATGAAATATTCTCAGAAATTAATAATAATGATATACAAAGAGACACAAATTCTAATTAGTAAGCATCTCACCAACTGGTCAAGAAAGAATAGCAGTTCATTGAAAACACCTTGTGGAAGGGACAATGTTTCTTTCTTTTTTGAAGTAATTTATTGCTGCTAAGAAAGACTGGTTAGAAAACTCTGAGCAGGGAACATGCCAGAAAAAAACAAATTAACACATATACAACTCTTTCATTTTAAAATTATGTTCTCCTAAGCAGTTCAGCATGAAGAAATGTTAGTAGGTGATATTCCTGTTTAGTCAGAAGTGACAGAGCCATTCAATTTCATGAGCAGTAAACAGGACATACAACCTCAGTAAAAATAACAGTAACAAACTAGCAGATTCAGCAATAAAACTAGATTAATATAATGGGGAAAAAACTTTGGAAGAATGTGTGGAGATTTTGACTTCAGTTACTCTGGAGTACATCAGGGAGTCAGCTGACATAGGTAAAAGAAATAGACACACTTTGAAGTACATGAGAAGAAAATTTTGAGTCAAAGTTTTAATTACTGTGATCAAAAGAGTAGAGATAACTTAAAGATTATGTTTCAGTTTACAATGTTAAAAAGAATATTTTCATGCCTAGAATTTTGCAATTCTGTTCTCTGTTAGAGATTCTGTGTTATTTTCCACACTAATAAATCTTTATACACTCCAAGACCTTTTGCCTTGTAGAGTGTTTCTCTTTAAGAACCTCATAATTTTTATGTTTTTTGTTAACTACATTTAACATGCAAATTTTAGAAATTATTTTTTGCCCTGGACAGGTGGAACACACTACACAGTCACTGTTACCAGACTGTAAATTTTGCTAGCTTTATCATCCAGTCCCTCTAGGACCAGAGAGATTTCTCTCATCCACTGCTGACACAGCTACCCAGGGGACATAAACATAAGGCAGTGTATTAAGTATATGACATGACTCAGAGATGAAAGCAGTGAGAAGAAAAAAATATTTCTGAACTTCTTCTCTCTGTCACCTCAGTTAAAAAAAAATAGGGATCATCAAGGCCTATATTTCACATTATTAAGTCAACCAAAAATTCAGGGTACAAATAATTATGGGAGTTCTGTCTAGCTTCCATAGCTCCACTCTAAGTGAGGCAGAATGACACTTAAGGACAAAAGAAGTGTAGTATAATGCAGAAGGAATGCAAGAAAGGGGTGGAACAGATGGAGCAGGATGACTTTGTTGGTGCATAATAGGGTTGTCACAGATATTTAAAGAGAGATCAGAGTCTAATTTTGATTTTACCCATTTTTTTTCAATAGGTGCTATAGGAGCTGTGGCAGTAACAGAAGACTTCTTGTTAAACTAATTTTTCTTACCCCAGAGTAAGACAATAAGAGAATTTGGTCCATTATTTTTGAAAATTCATCACCTTTAACAGGACTCAATTACTATCAATTGTCAATTTTTCTAGTGATCTAAGATCTCAATGTATCAGTATATACCGGAAAATTAAAAATGCAAAGAGGATGGAATCTGGTAATTTTAAAGCCCCTCTTTTGTTGTTTATTGCAGAAACCAAAATCCAAAATTAAATCCAACTTCTAAGAAAACAAAAAAGGAAAAGAGCACGGTGATTAGAGATCCTTGTCATTCACTATATGATAGCCAGTATACATGCAAGTCTCTCATCTTGGGTTGCATCACTGACTTCTTTTAAATGGAAGCATCTCCCATTAAACATGAAGAACAAAAGAAAAATACTAACTTCCAGTGGGTGAATATCCAGACAAGGTCTAATGAACCGACGAACAGTTTAGAAGGAAAGTTAGAATTCTAAAAGCCTTTATGGTTTCATTTGAAACTAAAGTTTTCATGTAGTTTTGTCTATGCTTTCACAGTGCAGTATTTTGCTTTTTCATTTTCCTATTCCTTTAGAAAATAACCCTCATTTTCCTGTGTGTTATGTGCAGCTCCCTTCCTTGTCTTAATGTTTACATAAGGCACCTGGACTAAAAGGCACAACAGAATATTTTATAGTTATTACTGGAGCATACAAAAAGTAAGCAGTCTTGAGGAAATAGCAATGAGTAGAAAGCTGATCATACTGGGAAGGGTGGAGAAGACAGAAAGTGTAGACATGGTACAGGGATCTAAATTTAAGCCTCAGCAGTTTTCAAAAAGAGTTCTTTCTCTGAAGAGCTTTTGCTAATATACTCTGAGGCCAAGGTAGCACTTCACTAGGGCCACTACATAGCCAAAACAGCAGTCGCTCAATGATAGCCTGAAATGGATATGAACCAGTCAACTAAGTTAACATTTTCAAAAGCATGCACATGATCTAGCTTCTGAGCAAGATTTTTCAAATGTGTCTGAGAAAGGTGAGGAGCTTAAATATGCAGATACCTGGCCATATTTTTCTTCCCTTAGAAATGTCAGTGTACTTAACTTTTATTGATTTCAGTGACATTAATTTCAATGAAAGTGGACTAACAAGAAACTTTCAGAAAATCCTACCAAGCATCTACATGAAACTTAAAGCCCTTAAATACCTTTGTAAATCTGACCCCTTTGTACTTAGAAATACTTAGAATCAAAGTGAAGGGCAGTGGGATTTGGACTCTGTGACTTAGACAAGTAGGTGCTTTTGGAAATCCTCAGACATGGGAATGAATTTGTTACTTTATACTCTCTTGTGATATTTTTATCCTTCAGTCCATTGACATGAACAAATAAAATATACAGGCATATGGTTTACAGAAGGATTGCAGTGAAGCAGGACATACACACTGAGGTAAAATGGTAAGTAAAAAATGAAGGTTGTGATTGATATACATCCTGGCTAAATCTGAATAGAGAACAGGACGACAGAGGCAAATGTAATTGAGAAAAGATATAAATATTGAACTTACAACAAAGACTATACCTTTTTCTGTTGCTTGTTGGTTTTTAACAGAATACATTTTTTCCTGAGATATGAAATCCCCAGTAGTGCTGAGAAATGGCTGGTTGCTATTCCTGTTGGGTACTAATGAACTAGTATGACTTCACTGAAGCTACTTTGGCATCCATACTGCCAGATGTAGTCCATCATATCTTCACCCGCCATTTTCAGAATGCTTTAAATGTCTATAAATCCCATGTTCTCTGGCTCCATTAGTGTGATTCCAATTAGAACACCACAGATGTGCAGCAAAATTTACAGGATGGATGGGATGGACTGTGGCAGTGGGACTACTATCAATCCAAATAATCAACCAATCCCTGCAGCATAGCTAGATCTGTGCCTGAGTCCAGACTATGGCTGTGTCATTTCAAGTACTCTTCATCCATATATAAATGCTCTAAAATTTCCCTTAAAATTTCTGAACTTCATTTGACTTGGTCTGCATGTAGTGTAGATCCAAAACTATTCTGATCTAATTGACTTGAATTTAAGTAAGTTAAATGCACTCTTACTGGACCTGAATGGTTGTGTTTACATTGGGTTGCATCTTACTCCGCAAGCAATCTACAGGACACAGTGACACAACTCTTAGGGCACGGATGCTAAACTTGACCTCTTTTCTGCTCTTAATAGTTAAACTGTGCAGTATTTCTGATGAGCAGGGCTTACTCCTAAGAATTATCAGTAGAAAGGATATGATCACATGAATGAGGACTGCACAAATCTTCCTCTGAACCATAAACGAACTCAAGCTCCAGTTCTTTAATATCTTCTCTTTTCAGTGTCTCAGGGAAGATGATTTTCTGCACAGCAAAACTCCACAAGGTTCATTTGACACATTTGAGTCTAAATTAAACTCTGTTTAGAATAAAATTATAAGTTTGAAACAACGTACAGGTGGTATAGAACAAAAGGTCAAAGGCATGATGATAAGATCAAGTTTTTTTTCTCTGTTGAAAATAAGAGTCTGAAAACTTGCAGTAAAAGTTAGTTATAAATCA
This sequence comes from Acanthisitta chloris, assembly GCF_000695815.1. Classification (NCBI taxonomy): domain Eukaryota; kingdom Metazoa; phylum Chordata; class Aves; order Passeriformes; family Acanthisittidae; genus Acanthisitta; species Acanthisitta chloris. Next base: position 69,813 of record NW_008683097.1, read on the forward strand.
CAATGTATGGAAACTTTGGTTAAACCCACATGTATCTAGTTTTGAAACTACAATGGCTCTGTGTCATGTCCAGCCACTGTGTTGCTGGCAAGTATATAGCTTTACTTTAGCTTTGCTGTTCACTCTAGCTGAGACTTTGCTTCAGATCTGAATTATGGTTCTCTAGTATTTCCTTAGGTTATGTCTCAGTAATTATGATTGACAATATTTTCAAATGTATTTGAGAAGACTTTACAAATTTAAGAATATAGGTTGTGAATTAGCTAATTTGCTACATATGCACACACCCAGTGGGAGGGGGAAAAAAAATTTGCTTACCTAAATATTACCAGTTCCAGAGCAGGAGTCACAGGCTAGGTCAGACCCCAAGGTGCTGGCTTGGGACAATACATAGATTTGTGTTGTCATGAGTACCAGAATATTCCTATCACTCATCTCATTTAGTGCTTATGGTACTTGAGCTGTTATGCCAAGTATGTGGAGAGAATTTACATTTTAACTATTACAACAAAGAACACTTTTTTAATATATTTGATTAGGAAGAAAAATTGCTTCATTTTAATAAATGAATTCTGAATATGAATGTAGAAAACAATCTGAATTTTTCTTTGTCTAAACAATACTAATTTCTAATGCCTTAGACCTTTGCTGTTACAGCTTTGTATGCTTGGAGTGTTTTTTCAATGTCAAGGATCTCTAAATTACTCTGGTTTAATAAATACTAGTCAAAATACATCCACTATTTTTCTAATGCTTAACCACCTGTGTTGTTTATTTCAGTTATCTAGCAAGATTTAATGCACTCTTTTTAAAAGCCAAAAATCTTCTATATGATTTATTACTTGATTATTGGATTTGTCTTTGGAAGTTATATCAGTAATTGTTTCTGGAACTAAATAAAAATTAAATCGGGGCAAATAATCCAAGGGCTTACTTTATAATGTCGGAGTGCCTTACTCCGGACAGAAAGAAACTTCCCAAGTGTAAATTGCTACATTTCCCACTTCAGCAAATTGTTCACTGCAATAATGGTGCAAATAATGACATATTCAATCCACTGGATGGCTTTGAGAAAATGCTGCTATGACATCTATACTAAACCTCACACAACCTTCCTGGCCATCTTACTCTCTAATGTCTTTAACAATACATGAAACCACTTGACTCTCAGGCATGGTTCATGTTGTCCCCTCACCAAGGCTTGTCTCTGACTGAAACTTCCCCTGGCAATGTGAACTTGAGTTTGTCTCATACAGACAACCCATAATGAAGTTACACCACAGCTATACAACTCCATAGGCAGCTAAAGGAAAGAATTGGGGCTCATTATTTTTCTTTGCCCGGTTACTGTAGCAACTGGGGAGCAAGGACATGGTAATTTACTGTTGGCAGACAGAAGCAGCAGCTTTAAGCCACTTACACCTCGTCCCCTGCCACCCAGAGCTGGAACTCCACCCACCAGCCAGCAACAGTAAAGAAATAAACAGGTATATAGTATTTATTTTTCATATTTACTTGCAAGATATAGAGAAAAATATGGGATACACATAATCCCTGATGTCCGAGACACTTTATGCCTCAGAAAAAAACCACGACATGTAACAGAATAGAGAAATATGTACATTTGTTATTGCTTACAATGGTGCTACTTAATTGGAGCTCTGGTCCCTTATTTTTAAGTACAGTTCTTCAATAGAAAAAATTGTGACATCCAAAATGATAGAAGGAAATTAGAATAAAAAGCTGGAGGACAGCAACAGATACACGGATCAGAATGTAAAAGCATAGTCTGTTGACTGCAAAATTTTCCTGCATGTTATTCATATTTATTGAAATGTTCCCTTTCTGTTTCATAGACACAGTAAAGGGAGAGTCATTAATACACATCTCTACAGAGTTATCAGGAGGCTATAAGAGATGTTATATTGTTATGCAGATGGCCCTTGGTCTAGGGGGCTTGAATAAAGTACCATTGTGCATCTAATTAACTATAAAATGACTATGCCAATTGCTTTGCTATGTTTGAAACCTTCTGTTCTCATATGTTTTGATGAGTTGTTTATTCACAAAAAATACTTGAATGTTTTGTTGGCCTCAAAGCAACACTCAGAAAGATACTGAAGTTGGCAAAATTAGCTTACACCCACTTGTCAGGCTAGCAGAATGCATTAACAAACTTCAGGAAGTGTTCCCTTAGACCATCATTGATTGAAGGGTAAAGTCTATGAGTGTAGCCTGTAAATATTTCCTGGCAGTAATTCAATAGAGCTGGAGCTTACTATTCTGTAATGAACTGCAACTCTAACTTCCTGTTAAACTAAGCTAGCACCAAAGTACGTTACAGAAGTCTTTATGAAATAAGGCTACTATGATCCTTACTCAAATCTTTAAAAGATTAGTAGTAAATTAAATGCTGGCACACAAAGTAAATTAGAACATCAAACGATACTGGAATAATAAACTTTAAACAGTGTACCAAATTATGTTCAGCTTGCAAAAGGCAAGATATGTAAATTAAGCCCAATGCACCAGGCAACTACTGTGCATATAACTGTGTGAATTGTAATGGGAGGTGCATGTATTTATAACCGTTTTGAAGTTATTTGACTGATTCCTGTGTAAGTAGCCTCCAGGAGTACATTAAGGCAAATGCTGACATATGGTTTAGTCCTGCATTTGCAAACATATACTGCACAACCACATTAAAACAACAAAAACAGCTCACATATGTTTATTTACTGATCAAGTGCTTAGGAGAAAACAGTTTGTTTCTTGGATGTTTTTCACCTATTTTAAAGGATACTCACATATATGCATGGATATGTGTGCCTTCTCTAGGACTTCCAACAGCTTTTTGTGATCCCTGCACATGGAAAAGCTATGACTTTTGGAAAAGACGGGATCTTATGCATAAATTATACGCATGTGGGGAAGGAGGAAGGAGAATCTTCCCTTATTTGCATGATAAAAATTTCAGGTAACTTCGCACTGTAGTGTTAGCCTGTGTATATGAAGTATGTGGTATATATGAAGTATGTGAAATAGATGAAATGGAGCCCAGTGATGACTGGCATTCCTCAGCAGTCAGTATTAGGATTGGCGTTGCTTAACGTCTTTGTTGGTAGCATGGACAGTGGGACTGAATGCACCCTCACCAAATTTGTCAACAACATGAAGCTGTGTAGTGTGGTCAGCATGCTGGAGGGAACGGATACCATCCAGAGGGACCTTGACAGGCTTGAGAAGTAGGCCTGTGAGAACTTCATGAAATTAAACAAGGCCAAGCGAAAGTTCTTGAGCAAGTGTTATGGAAATCCCAAGCACAAATACAGGCTGAGTGAAGAATCGATTGAGAGCAACCCTAAGGTGAAGGACCTGGGGGTGCTGATGGACAAGATCAACGAGAACTGCCAGTGTGTGCCTGCAGCTCAAAAAGTCAACAATTGTGCTGGTTTGAGCTGAAGTAGAGTTAACTTTCTTCACAGAGGCTAGTATGGGGCTATGTTTGGGGTTTGTGCAGAACACAGAGTTGATAATGCAGAGATGTTTTTGTTATTGCTGAGCAGAGCTTACACAGAGTCAAGGCCTTTGCTGCTTTCCGTACTGCCACGCTGGCAAGGAAGTGGGGGATGCATGGGAGATTGGGAGGAGACACAGCTGGGACAGGTGACCCAAACTGACCAAAGGGATATTCCATACCATATGACATCATGCTCAGTATATAAGGTGGGAGGAAGAAGGAGGAAGGGGGGACATCTGGAGTGATGGTGTCTGTCTTCCCCAGGAACCGTTACGCGTGATGGGCCCTGCTCTCCTGGAGATGGCT
>NW_008683097.1:73713-183618 GCF_000695815.1 Acanthisitta chloris
AGCTTTCGCTTTCTCTATTAAACTGTCTTTATCTCAACCCATGAGTTTTTGTAGCTTTTACCCTTCTAATTCACTCCCCCATCCCATTGGTGGGGGAGTGAGTGAGAGGCTGTGTGGTTCTTGGCTGCTGCTGGGGTTAAACCACGACAACAATATACTGGGCTGCATCAAAAAAAGTGCGGCCAGCAGATTGAGGGAGGTGGTTCTGTCCCTCTGCTCTACTCTTTTGAGACCCTACCTGAAGTATTGCACCTAGCTCTGGGGACTGGAACGGACCTTTAAGAAATGTTTGTTTTGACATTGTCTGGCTTTGATGACTTGGTGAAGGACACTGAAAACAGGACCCCTGGACTGTTTGCCTCAAGGCCTGTTGATTCACAAGATAAGGAGGCACCATTGTCCACCCACATTCTACTTAGCTGCCCAGAGGCACAGCTGTCCACCACCCAAATGCTCCAGCTAACTGATAAGGACCAACATTCTGAGGTAATGAGGCACCACTGTCCACCACCCTCTGGCTGCCTAGCCATCTGCCAGATAATGATCCACATCCCCTCCTACTGCCTAGACCATGAAGCACTACTGTCCACCATTATCCACTACTGACATCAGAGGCTGGGAATTGGTCAACTCCAAAAAAAATGACCAATCAGTGCCTGACAGAGCCCTATAAAAAGGACCAGCATCCAAAGCATGGCGAGCACACTCGCCACCGAAGACAGCTACGGATCATCAGAATGCTGCTGGGCCTATAGTGGTGACAATCCCCATTTCTACATGACTACAGATCATCAGAATGCTGCTGGGACCTATGTGGTGACTATGTTTACTGCACCATCCCAAATCTTGCTTGCTTCCCCTCTTTTCTGTTTCTAACTTTCCTATCCCCCCTTCTCTCTCTCCCTGAGTAACCAATGATAAAGTCTCACTCCCTAATGGTATTTTGACTTCATTTGTGTCTTAATTCACACTGGGGTAATCAATTGAACACTCCCAAGTCTTACTGGACCAGGATAGGGGACCTCAATAGGAGAAGGACATGGACCTGCTGGAGTCAGTCTGGGGAGGGCCATGAAGATGATCAGAGGGCTGGAGCACCTCTCCTATGAAGACAACCTGAGAGAGTTGGAGTTGTCCAGCCTGGAGAAGAGAACGCTCCTGGGAGACCTTATTGCAGCCTTCCAGTAGCTAAAGGGGGCTACAAGAGAGCTGGAGAGGGACTTTTTATAAGGGCATGTAATGATAGGACAAGGGATAATAGCTTTAATCTGAAAACAGGTAGGTTTAGATGAGACACAAGCAAGAATTTTACTGTGAGGGTGGTGAGACACTGGAGCATGTTGTCCAGAGAAGTTGTAGATGCCACAGCCCTGGCAGTGTTCAAGGTCAGGTTGGAGCTTTGAGCGACCTGGTCTAGTGGAAGGTGTCTGTGATCATGACAAGGGGTTTGAATAAGATGTTCTTTAGGATCATCTTCCAACCCAGGCCATATTATGATTCTGTGATTCTATGATATTCATTTTTAATGGGCACATTAAAAGGAGCAGGAAAGCACACACAGTTCTTTCCTATCCTATTCCAGGTGAATGCTTTTACCTTTGTGCAGCAGACAAGTGCTACCTCTTGCATTCTTTTACCTCTGTTCTCCTGATATGTATTCCTGACAAAACAACATCCTGTTTTCAAAAGGAAAGATTTGTAGCTCAGTGATCTTAGAATCAGAGAATCATTAAGGTTGGATTAAGACCATAATGTCCTTTAAGATCATAAAGTCCAACCATCAACCTATTACTACCATCATTTTCACCATTAAACCATGCCCTCAAGTGCCATATCTACATGCTTTTTCAACACTTCCAGGGATGGTGAGGTGTTGATGAGGTGTTCAAACCCTTCAAGACTGAGGATATTTTAAACTCTACATTTCTTGGCTGAATTATTTTACTACTAAGCAGTACTATTCTTTTATCTGTACATGTGTTTGAATAAATGCAGTGGTACTAATATGCATCAGATAAAGCCTTGAGGATGCCTGTATGATTGGCTGCTCCGAATTAGACAGCACACTCCTAAAACCATTCAAAACTGAAGTGTTACTGGACATACTAAAGAGTATTCTCAAGCTCTTAAAGGAGATTAATTTGAAAATTGAGATGCCCAGAGAGGGTTTATGTGCAGAGGTTTAGGATTCCTAAAGCCCAACGTATGCACTGATGTCCTTGCTCATATCTGAACATATCTCTGTTTGTATTTCTAAACACTATGATGAGCATAACATAGAATTATCAGGAGAGAAACTTGCCAGCTAGGTTTCTTTTTTTTTTTTTTTTGCTATAAAAATGAAATTGGAAAATGTGTCACACTGAATAGCAAAAACATACTCTCTAAAGAACTCTAGAAGGCCACTGTCAGTTTAAAAATGTTCAAGAACAAATACACATTATGAAAACAAGCAAAACGCAAAATATGAAATTTGAATACTCCTACTTGAGAAAGTTTAGCTGCCTCCAAACTGGTGTTCAACTTTACGTATTATGAGCAACATAATTGGATTTTTTACTCAAATTGCCTTCAAAGGGTAGGGTAGCCAGTTCTATTTAAATACAACAAAAAAGGAAAGAAAAAAAATCTTAATTCCCTATTTGTTGGCAATGTTTTATTTCACTGCATAGATATTTATACAAAAAGAATTTAAAAATGTATTAAAACAGAAATGTCTTCTTAATAGCTATTGCTTTGTGAGTGCTGCCCTGCATTTATACAATTGATTTTAAAAACTCCTCAAGTCTCTTCCCAGGGTGATCATTTTCCTCCCAGGTTCAAGATCTCTTTAATGGTTCTAAGGCTCTGTCTTGAGTCTGGAAGAGAATTTCACCGTCATGTTGCCAAGCAGTAACTCATCCATCACTCATGGTATGTTCTGTGAGTACTGATTGCCCAATATAATTTTCTCCATGTTTTGAGGATGCTTCATTTGTCAGAGGCCTTTGAAAGTAATCTGCTTTCATCAATGGATCTTGACAACATGGAGAGAATGAGTCACCTGACGGAAGTGTAGGGCATAGCATTTCAAAAGCAGTATCTGAAGACTGATTATTCTTTGTCCTTGACACCATGCCGAGGGCTAGATACACTGAACATTTGGGAAGTAATGGAGCCTACAAATCACTGGTTGCCTACAATCCCACTCAGGCCACAAGAGACTAGCATGCGTAACTTCAGTTCAATCTTTATTACATGTTGTAAACTTTTGACTGTTCTGATATGTGTTGTCATTGATGTGTCAAGACTGGGCTCTGACAGGGTGTCTGACCTGATTGAGATCAACAATGCTCTGTTAAAGCTGAAAAGAAAAAGTAAAATAACAACACTATTGTGGGACTTCCTTTAATCGACCACAGTCAATAACTGCCATATGGATACAAAACACGAGGGTCATGTTAGAGTGTAACAGTGCTCTTAGGTGAGATGAGTGGGTATAGGGACATACTGCCAAAGTGTTCTGTGATGTATGAGCCATACACTGTGATGTTCCCTTTGTTGTTAGAGAAGCCTTTGTCCTGATGTACTTCCAGCTACTCACCAGTTCAATATTTTAGACTCAAAGAGAAATCACCAAAAGGCTTGGCTGAGTGTGAAGGATGTTTCATTTGTACTGTTTTAAAATCTTTTATAGGAGGATCAGTGTAGTATGTGTTCGGAGTAAACTCCTCTAACATCAATGTTAGCCATCAGCTTGTCCTGTTAAGTACAAATCTGGTATCAAGTAGCTGTTTAGGGGTTTTTTTCCTCCAAAATATTTTGTCCTGTGAAATCTATTGTGTAAAAACAATAATGGTATTCTCACAGCCATTTGTAATTCTAAACAAAGAAAAAGAGGACCAATGAGGACATATTAACCCAAAGCATGCTTCAAATTTTAATTACAGATCTCTAGGTATAGGATACCCACTCATAAATGGAAAGATAGGACCCCTCAGGATAATGTCACCATATCCTTTGAGCAACATCAGAAAACAATACTGTTCCCCAGTCATGTGTCAAAGTTCTGCCAAGTCAAATGAACTATTACAGTCCAGCTAACATCTGAACCAAATGAGCACATCTAGAACATGCCTGCACATGGGGAGTCACAGAGCCATTTTAATGAAGACAGCTGAATCTGCAGGATGCAAACCAGCATGAATTTAAGAACTCATTTTCCTTGGAACATTTAAAGTCAAAGTATGTATTTTCTGGAACCACCAAGATATTCCAAAAGGCATGGTTTTTTTTTTTTGTAAGACAGCACTGATATAAAATAGTTTAAAAAGGCTCTATCACTACCATTAACCTCTAGTACTATTTAGAAGGAAACTTTCAGATATTATTTATCTTACTGGGATCTATAAATCTTTGCAACTACTTAAAACTAAACCAGTATTTATGACATTCTTGTTGAATACAGACAAATAGCTCATTCTAATACATAGGAAGGAAAGCAATAATTCACAGATTAAATAAAACCATTTAAAGTTGCAGATGCTTTTGATCCTGACATAACATAATACCTTCTGAAACAAGAGAAGTATCATGTGAATCTGTTATTTATGTTTCTATAGAATGGAGAAGTTATAGTGTCAAGATGAAATTATTTCCTAACAACAGCTCTATCTTTTGATAAACAAAATGTGTCAAACTCAAATGCATTTTACCACTGTGGCATTATAGGCATAGTGTTTCAGTGACAAAAATTTCCACTAGTGGCTGCTTAATAGATGAAAATTTCCTGACCTCATATAGACAAACCTCTCCCCAAATAATATTTACTATATAGTGTAACACCCAACATTGTCTGAAACTACATAAGTGAATGAGCTGCCACTCAATTCGTTGGGTCAGCACAATCTAAAAAAATCAAACATTTGAGAATATTTTTGTAACATTTAGCCTGCATTTCCTCCAGTATAATGTTCCTAGTTATGCCTTTACAATAGCACAGCTCCACCTGCTTTAGTAATTACATTACGGCAATTAATTATCCCTCTGCACTTGTACATATGTACACATGTACAAGGCAATGTAACACATCTTTGCTATAGATAATTAAGGACAATAGATCATATAAAAATAAAAAATGGTGAAGAAAGAAAAAAATTATATTGACAAGAAAAGGACCATGCTCTAATTTTTCAATTGATTTGCCACAGCCTCTTAATTTCTTCAAGCAAGTAGAAAGTCAAAATGTAGAAAAGTTCGTGGACTAGAACCAAAGTAACAGATGAAATCAGCATGTAAGTTTCCTCAAATTAAGTAGCAACAATAAAATCAAGCAGCTATCTAAATAATACAAAATGAATATTAATAAGCGACAAGTCTGTTCAAAGATGCAGAATTTTTTACCTCAGAGGCAGCAGGACAGCACATAGTATTAGGTGAAATGTAACATAACTCACTCAGTTTGTAATGTAGCATTTGAATTTGTTTGCAGTTGGCGAATCACGGGATGGTTGAGGTTGGCACGGTGAGCTAGAACAGATTGCTCAGGACCATATTCAGTTGGTTTTTTAATATCTTTGACCATGGAGACACTACAAACTCTCTGAGAACCCTGTTTTACTGTTAAGCCACCCTCAGAGTAAAGAAGTGTTTCCTTAAGTCTAAGTTGAATATGCCATACTTGAGTTTGTTTCTTCTGGTCCTGTCAGTGAGCACCACGGAGAAGAGGATTAAGGGTGGTCCTGCAATGATAACAGCCAGGTTCCTCAGCACTTGTGGGTACATCCTATAGAATTGTGTAAGTCCAGTTTTCTTGAACGTTCCCTAACAGAATCCTCCTCCAGTCAAGGTGTCAAGTCTTATGTGCTCCAGACTTTCCCACTAGTCACAGGGATGTGGGATTGCTGAGAGCAAATCTTACTAGTTAAGACCAGGATGAAGAAGGTATTGAGTACCTGCAGTGTTTCCATATTCTTTGTCAGCAGGTCCTCTGTCCACTTCAACAGCCCACATATTCTCCAGTCTTTCTTTTGCTGCTGCTGTGTCCGTAGAAGCCCTTCTTGTTGCCATACAAAGCACTCGTTGCACTCAGCACTAGGTGAGTTTTGGCTTTCCCAATCACATTCCTGCAGTCTCAGACAGGTCTTCTTGGCCATATCTTCCTGCTTCTGTTGCTAGTACAGTTTCTTTCTATATTTGTCTTTTTGTTCAGAACCTCTTGTTCATCTGTCAAGTTCTCCTACTACTTTTATTTTACTAACAATAATCCCAGCTTCTCACCTCCTATCAGGGCACTGACCTTATTCTATCTTCGGATAGTGATCAATGTGATTCACAAATCCTTTTTCTAGAAAAATGTTATGTTGTCCACCCTGTATTAGACTTGAGTTTGTATTTGCCCTTACTCAACTTTTTCCCACTGTTTCTCCCATTTGTCAAGGTAATTCTGAATTCTTGAATCCTGCCGTTCAACATCATTCCAGATGTTCTCAGCTTTGGGCTGTCATCCATCAGCTAAGGCATTGATTAAATATTGGACTGAAACTGGGCACAGGATAAAATATCGACCTCCTTCCATTCTGACAGGGAACCAATGATAACTAAAAAAGAACTGTGGTTTTCAATAGTTTTACATATCTTAGGGGAATGTGTTCACAAAAACACACTAATGTGAAGCAGCATAAAAACTAAGCCAAAGCCTCGCATTTGAATGTAAACATCTAGCAGCAACAAAGGGATTAACTAAGTAGTGGCTTTCTTGTTTATTAATAGTATTCCAACTGTGATTTTAAAGTTTCGTACTGTTTGCAGTTGTCGCAACCCACCGGTAGGAGGCGTGTTGTTCGTTATCAATTCTCCTCAGGCTGAACAAAGCACCACGTTTCAGGGAGCTTAAGGTTTTACTGTACAGTTGCCATAACTCTGGCAACCAACCCAATATTTAGACCAAAAAAGTGTTCGCAAACAAGCTCTTAAATTTATACAATAGGCTTCCACCAGAGTGGAGGATAACAAGCAATAACAGGAGGATAACAGGAGGATAACAATGCAGTACAGTAAAGTTACTTCTAAATTCCCACAAGAAACCTCTTAAAGGTGCAGGCTAACAGGTCACAACACACTTTTGTTTGTGTGTTGTGACCTGTAAGTGACCTTTAAGAAATGCTTGTTTTGACATTGCCTGGCTTTGACAATGAAAAGATGACTATGGATGATCAGAATGCTGCTGGATATGTGGCAGTGACTATGCCTATTTCTGCATGCCTACAGATCACCAGAATGCTGCTAGATCTATGGTGGTGACTATCTCTGCTTTCGCATCTCAAATCTTTCTTTCTTCCCTCTTTTCTGTTTCTAACTCTCCTATCAACCCTTCTCTCCCCTTTCTTACTTTCCCCTTTCCTGTTTCTCCTATTGCCCTCCCCCACCCCCCCTGCCCACTCTTTTTGTATCCAATAATAAAATCTCACTCATTAATGGTATTTGACCTCGTTTGTGCCTTAATTCACATTGGGGGAATCGATCGAACCCTCCCAAGTCTTATCGGACCAGGCCACTAAGAAGCCACAACACACCAATATTCACAGGTGCTGACTCACAATCTTACCACTCTCACAACAAACTTCAGTAAGGAGTATGGGGGTAAAATATGATTGGCAAAGCACAAGGAGAGAGATATAAAGACAGAAAAGTGAGGGAGCTAGCACAGAAAATTACCAGTCCTTAAATCCCGTGTTTGTCCTGCCACATGGATATTCTGGAGCTGTAGCAAAGAATGAGAGTGAATGACAGAGAAAAGAGAGTGAGAACAAGGGGCCAGGATCCACTCCCTTTTATAGGCAACCTAGTTTAGCCTCCTATGTAAAGTAGATTTTTAGCACCATTCTGTTCACGTGTGCACAGCAGCCCTTTGAGCCCCTCTCTAGGAAGTGAGTCAAGGGCTGAGCAGGAGTCTCCAGATGAAGCTTCAGAATGGCACTCCCCCACCTCTGCAGGACCCTCTGCTCCCATCACATCTTACCTGTCATCACAGTCAGAATGTTTGAGACAGACTGTGCTTATGCCTGGTCCTCCACAGCAGGTTATGAGATTTTAGATTTAAAAGAAATTATAGAACAGGGTTTTATTAACACAGTACAAACTTCTAGGAAAAAAATCAAACAACAAGAAGATCCCCAGAACCAAAAAATAAAACCAGCATTTGCTACTACAAAATCCTAAGGTCTAAATCTGTATAGTGTTTTGTAAAAGTCTAGAAAAGAAAATTCTGGTTTGTGTTTTGTAATGGCCTTAAGGTGAAATGCCACAGAATGGAAAATGTAATAGAGTTTCAGGTCAGGTTGTCTCTGTATTCTTATCCTCATTATACAAAGAAGATTATGACAGAGCAGAATTTAATGGAAAATTAGAGTTTTCCTGTGAGAGGATATGGCTGAAAAGTCAACTTATACAATGTAATGTAATGGTAGCTTTTTCTTTTTAAATGGCATTTTAATCGAGTTTAGTCCTTAGCTTGTAAATTGGCAAGAGATTCAGCTGAAACAACAGATGCAGGAGGTTTAAAGTTAGTGTTCATCTCATCTAACTTTAGCCATCTAGAAATCAGTTGTCTAATCAGAGTGAATTATTTAGGTGCTCTCTGTTGTTAATGGAAAGAGAGAAGAATCTTTACTCCTTCCTAAAATAAGTAGGATTAATCTAACTTTATTAGAGTTACTTATCTCTCTCAATTGACTAGTGAGGGAATCTCTATACTCTGTTTGAGACAGTACAGTGGACTAAATCTTAGCTTATGCAAAGGAAGGATATATTATAAGAATAAGAATGAACAATTCACACTTTACAAAACAGGAATACACCATGAGTAATACAGGAAAAAGTCAAAGTCTGAAGTTTTTAGGAAAGCCTATGAATTTGATACCATTAGCAATGTGAAAATGAGAGTTTTTTTGTTTAACAGCTCTTGCCTTTTATGAAATGACACTCAGGGTGTATATTCAGCACTGTGCCTTTTGCTGAGATACCCCAAAGGCCATATTTATTCTAAAGAAATTACCATCTTACCTATAATGAAACAATAAAATATTTCTGCTTGTATCCTTAAATCAGTAACATATAGCTAAACTCCTTAGAGAGGCAGAGGACTACATTACCTCGATGCATGGACTTTCTGCTCTTCACATTATTTCTTCAGGACTTTTCTTTCTGCATCAATTATGCTGTTTAAAAATAGCAACAATCATGTCACTTACAAATATAGTTGTACTGCAGAACAACCCTTATGTAGACCAGGCTTAACCTAATGGGAAGAAAAAAAATTTGTGAGGGGAAGATGTGTAAGAATAGCTATACCTAAATTCAAACCCCCTTCTTAATGAATACCAATACACTTACTGAACTCAGCCATGTAGTATGGTATATGGAATATAATTAGGTAATTGTCCTTGCAATGTCCTTGAAATCTTATCCGGTCCTTTCTGGAAAGTGGGAAGGCAGCCTGACATTTACCTCAGGTATTTACTTGTGGCACCTTGGAAAGTCTTGAGGAAAAATGATACTTAATAGGCAGCTTCTGGTAAAAGTGACTGAATAGCAGTGCATTGCTGCTGATAATATGGATCGATTTACCCAGTGCTTGGCTAGCAGGAGAAAGGGTGAGGGCGGGGGGATTGTCTGTGAGGATTGTCCTCCTAAAAGAAAGCTGCTGAGATGGAGAGAATTCAAAAGGTCAGTAAGGCACCAGGGGAAGTAATTGTAAGCGAGAAAAACCAAACCAAACAAACAAAAAGTAACAAGTAAGCCCAGATGTGTCAGACATTTACTTAAAGAAAAAAAAAAGAAACATATCCAAAATAAATATTTCTAGTTGGGACTCATGGCGTATTTCTTTTGTTAAACTGAAAGATTATTAAGAAACTTTTGCATATGACTAGTTGACTAGTAACTGTGCAAGGCTGTTACATTGCAAGTGGACCAACTATGAGAATAGAATGAGATATGGATTTCAGCAGTGTACTTGAATTATACAGCTGTTTCCTAGATCACAGAATCACAGAATCATAGAATCAGCCTGGTTGGAAGAGACCTCAAAGATCATCGAGTCCAACCCTACCGTGGTTACTAGACCATGGCACTAAGTGCCACATCCAGTCTTGTCTTGAAAACCTCCAGGGATAGTGAATCCACCACCTCCTCGGGCAGCCCATTCCAATGCCTGATTACTCTTGTCTGTAAAAAATCTCTTCCTAATATCCAACCTAAACCTCCCTGGCAGAGCTTGAGACCTACTGCTAGTTGCCTGGGAGAATAGACTGACCCGCACCTGACTACAACCTCCTTTCAGGGAGTTGTAGAGGGTGATAAGGTCTCCCCTGAGTCCTACTGTCTCCTTTCAGTGTGCTCTGTTTCTGGATCCTGCTCCTCTATTCCTGGACCCTGATTTGTACACCTACCCCTGCTCTCCTCCCACCTTCTCCTTTTCCTCTGCCTCCACCTGATTTCTTCTCCCCTGCCACAATATTCTTGCTAGACTCCAAAAGAGGAAGCAGTGAAATCACAGAGACAGTTTCCCTGCTAATACCTACTGCATGAGACACAGGGTTTCAGGGGAGAAAACCAATGTGCAGAGAGATCATGCACTGGTGTTTCAGGGATGCAACATCTGGTCAGGTGCAGCAGCTGGTGGAGAGCACAACCCTTGTGGAACAGGCAGAAGACTTCCTGTCTGACCTCTGTTGCACACAGCCAAACTGCATAAGCATTCAAAGCTTATAGTTTAGCCACATTAAGGGAAAATTTTTGTGCCTGCAGTGAGCAGCGTGTTCCTCAAACCAGCACCATCGTTTGGCCCATTCTAGATGGCCAAGGCCTCCTCTTGAACACAGAGGTACATAAAGCTGTAAAGTTATGTGGAGTCAGAGAGTATCTCGCTCACCGAATTACCTGTTTAAGGATTCTTCAGTATAAAAGAAATAACATGTATCTAGGAAAGTCACAATGAAGCCAACAACAAAGACTGGAATCCTTCAGCTCATTAAATGCACTGCTCAGAGATAATCTTGGTATTTCCTCCTTATCAGTCCAGACTGACCCTCTTCAAGGCTAACATAACTATTACCAGATACTAAAATAGGCTTGTGATAATTCGTAAAAATTGTATAGGGTGTTCAGGAGAAAGGCCAACAGTGGAGAAAGGGAAGGGTCAGGGTAGACCGGCAAGAAACAAGCACAGGAAAATGAAGAGGAGAGGGATAAAGGCTCCAGCTGCCTATCTTCTTATTAAATCCTTTTGCTAACCATTTTTTTTTTTTGCTATGTAAACTCACTCTCTACCCATTATGTGTGAGTGCTGCAAGGTCTACATGCCAGCAGCTGGCTGAACTGAAAGGACTTAGAGATCTATGTGTCAGGAACTGGAGAGGCAAGGACATATGTACGTATGTGTGAGAAGTCAAAATGCCAGCAATGAAAACACCTGTGTATGTTCAATTTCCCCCATAAATACAACTCTGTGTGCATGTGTGTGTATGTGTCATTTGCTAGCATATTTTAAGCTTGGCTAGCTGGCGAGTAGGAGGAGACCTGCAGCAGAAAAGACTCAGGACCAGTTGCTGAGAAAGGGATCCAGGGTCTAGGCATGTATATTAGATAGAGGTTGAGACTATCCTACTTGAGGAGTCTGTGATTATGGGTATATAAGTGAGAATGCAGCTACCAGAGGCAGCTAACAGATGCTGCAGTTGAGCAGCAGTATCTGGATTCTGTTTCTGGAACTTCTGGAGACAAGCACCAAGGTCATTGGGAAACACCTGTGAACCCTCTAAGACACTTAAGGGTTCCTGCTGCTGTCAGGCAAGGATGAGGTAAGGGAAATTACAAGGGTGTGGGCACAAGGAAGCTCTAGCAGCTTCTATTCAACATAATTGACCCAGGGTTCCCAGAGTCTCAGCTGTATGTGTCCCCTGATTAAGGAAGGTTGGAGCACCTTCAGTTGGTGCTCAGGCGTGCCCTGTATAAAAGCCGGGCCCAGAACCCAGCTCTCAGAGACAGCAGTTTGGATAGAAGAGTGTGCAGAAGGGGGCTCCATTGAAATGGTGCTACTGCAATAGTCTCAGTCAGACACAGTGGTAGCATAACATGAAGCAGTTTCTCCAGCAGATGTGAAGCAGCTGTCCCCAGCAGGGCAGAGGCTTCGATGCAAACTGAGCCTCAGGTGGTGGATGTACCCATTCAAGTCCCAGCCTGGAGAAAGAAAGACAGGAAAGGAGAATGTCTGTCTGTGGGTGGTGAGCTGTCTGGCAAGAACTGTGCTGCCAAATGGGGGAGTTATGGGAAGAAGTGAGGAGGCTGAGCAACATTTGCAAAGGTGAAAGGGAAATAAACAGGATCATCTCTGATTCTCAACAGCTTGAAGAGCCCAAGCAGTCATCTGCAATATAGAAGCAAGCAGTGTTTAATCCCACAGTCAAGGTAAGAGAAA
This sequence comes from Acanthisitta chloris, assembly GCF_000695815.1. Taxonomy (NCBI): domain Eukaryota; kingdom Metazoa; phylum Chordata; class Aves; order Passeriformes; family Acanthisittidae; genus Acanthisitta; species Acanthisitta chloris. The sequence continues at coordinate 86,171 of NW_008683097.1, forward strand.
TCTCTAGAGATGGGGAAGGATCAGCTCTGATGATTCCAAGAGTAACTCTCCTGCCCCACTTGAAGGCTTATCCTCTAAGATAGGTTTACCTACAAGCAAAGAACCTGGTTCACTAACCTCTAAACACTGCAAGACTACCAGGAAGAAATGTTGAGTCACCATAAGAGGTGATTCCCTGCTGCAGAGGACAAAGGCACCTAACTGCCAGCCCAAGCAATAATCTGGTGAGGTTTGCTGCCTGATGGGGGACAGAGTCTGGGATGTTGTGGGGGGGGCTATTTATGTGAGTTTTGGTGGTGTTATACATGGATGTTGCTAAGGACAGTACTTGTCTGCATACTTGGTCATACTGCCAGGGGTGCATGTGTGTGTAGGGGTGGGGATACCCTGTCAGTGCTGGTGCTGGCTGAACTTACAAACAGATCAGCAGCAGCCACTTGCAAGGGAGTGGAATGGAGGGACCCCCAGGCTCCTGAAATGCACCTATCTGAGTCTCAGCAGCCAGGAAAGAGGAATTCAGAAGTCTGCTGCATCCGGCAGGTCCACTAACATCCTTTTGAGAAGATTTTCCCCTAAAATAACCCCATTCCATATATGACTTTATAGTAGGAAAGGAAAAAATAATCTCTAATAGTATTTGGCTTTATCAAAACCCCAGAGTGACATAATTAACGTTAAACAGTTTAAATCAAAGTAAGTTATAAGCAGTGGAGATAGTATGACAGCCTTATTTTTCCTGCTTATAATGTCATTCATTGTCTCAGAATGTAAAATGTATTAATTGTCCTTCTGATTCAACAGCGACTATTATACTCTTTTATACCTCTTATGGTAACACAGCATTAAGACACAAAGTGAATGATGAATTGAAGATTTCAGACACATGGGGTCACAGTAAAAAGAGGCCTCAGAGAACTTCAATAAGCAATTCTCAGTACTTGAGAACCAAGGGAACCATCTCATGAAGGTTTTTTTATGAAGCCTGTAACTGTAGATTTCCAGAACATGAAATTAATGCTTCTGCTAAAGTATAGGGAGTTCTAATTACTGTTTTTTATGTTGACAAGGCAAATTATTTCTGAGAAGAAAAAAAAACCTAGATTAATTCTATTTCTGGAGGTAATAATGAATTGATATGTGGTGGATTCTGTCTGGTGTTCATTGTCTTTTTTATCCAGTGGATGGCAGGTAGATTGATAACTTGGTTCCAGCAAGAAGCAGAAAAACAAGCAACATCACCCCATCCAGTGAACAAAACAAGTAGATAGGGAGAAGAAGCAGGTAAGAAAGGACACAGGAGCAGGCTTTACAGGATTATGGCTGTCAGAATTTGAAAACAGTTTTGTACGAATGCCTAAGGCTGACTTTCAGGTTGAGGAGCTGCACCATGTATACTGTGCTATGAAGCACATCACTTCCACAGATCTTTTACTACTGGCACTAGTTTTATTTTGGGCAAATAGCCTCCCTCTCACAATAAACTTTTAAGGATCGATTGCACTGATCAGATTTGCTTCATTTCTTCTAAATGAGAGGTGTTATCTTCTAATCTTCTCTTCTAGCACAGAAATACCAGGAAGCCTGACCCTCTTTTGGATTCCTTGCTTTGTCTGCCTGCTGGGCCCCACTGTTGACAAGCTTGCTTAAATTACATTTTTTTTGGTTGGGAAAGTAATGTGCTGCTTATATGAGGACTGTGACTGAAGCATAGCACATCAGAGAAGCACAGGAGTGCTGTGAAGCAATCAGAGATAAAAACAGGACATATTTGTAAACAGGTTGTGTGAGCCTCTTGGTTTTCATTCACCTGTGGAGAGAGGATGAATGCCTTATAAATAAAGCCAAAGGGGAAGAAGCTAACATCCAGTACTTGATTCATAAATATATGCATCCAAACCAGAATTTACTTGCATTCTTTTTGCATTTAGCTCTATATAATTACATCAAAATCACTTTTAGTTGTAGCCTGCAGGACAAATGAAGGGGTATCACAAAAAATGAGGGTAGCCTCTAAAGCAAAATATATTTTCTTCAGCAGTAAGTTCCATGGGGATTTTTTAGCATATGTATATATGTGCCAAATAAATTTTGTTGGCCTGTTTCAGGTGAAAGAGAAGGGCATTGTGTCCCCCTACTCACATCTCCCATTCCCAGTTTGGACATCTTAGACACTCAGGAAAACAAAATGTCTTATCTGAGAGACCTTCCTAAACTGCTTTCTGCCTCTTAATGCATAACGTGTAAGGGCCCTGCTTCAAAATACCCAGCAGGAAACCTGAAATTTAGTGCCGAGCATGCTTCCTGCATGGTTCATGAACAGGTCTTATATGGTAAATACAGACTGTATTGTTCTGCCCTGTGATGCAGCTCCCAACAAGAAGCTGTATGTGAAATATCTGGAAAATTCCATCATTTGCCTGGAATTAATTATATTCAGCTTAGACATCCTTTAGTCTGAGACAATGGAGATTTCCAGAGCCATTTGTGCCCTTCTCTGCCCTGGTGCCCCACTAAGCTCCTCCACTGCCATGTGGGTGGGTTCATTCTCCTCTCCCATTTTCATCTCAGTCAGGTGTTCTATCTAGTCAGACTCCCACTAACAGGCACCAGTACAATGTAATCAATTTGCATTTTAGTCACTTATCTCAGAAGGAGATGAACTACTATAGGAGGTGTGCATCATAGAAACCTAGGTGACAAACAAATCACTGAGCTTTCATATGGTTGCAATTAGGGGACATGACTTCCACTACAAGTGAGGTGATTCTGTAGAGTCCTGCCTTGCCTTAGGAGCACCTGAAAAAAGGAAGCCTCTTGAGAAGGAGAATTTTTTTAAAAAAAAGGCAAACAAAAGTATTTTTCAGTAGGCTGGTAAAAGCCAAAACTGTAACAAGAATAATTTTTTTGTCATTACGCTGATATTGCTGCTCTGTTAGTTTTCCTCTTTCGTCTCCCTCCTTTCCACACACCTTGTGCATATTTCCTGGGATACATGAAGGGGAATTCACTGCTGTGTAATCTTTCTTGCAGGGCTGTTTTTTCTTCTAGTCAGGAGAGGAAAAGGCAATGCTCTCACCTTAAAGTTTATTAGTAAGGGCTAATGATACTAGCTGAAGCACTCTCATTTTCCATTATCTTTCTCATCATGGTTTAGGACGGTTTCTGTCTGGTCATATTAAAAGATTTTGGTCTTTCTTTATGTGCTTGGGCCTCACATTGTTTTCTGATGGTTGAAGTTCTTGCTGCTGTCATCTAGTGATATGAAAGGAACACAAAGCTTTCCTTAAAATTATTTTTAAGGTATCTCTGTAATAAACTTCACATAATCATTTTGAATCCTAAAGGAAGATTGTTTTTGGCTATTCCTTTTAGCAATGTATGAAAAATATGATTGTAGCAGAGGGTTCATCTTCACAAAATAAATGATCATAATGTCCCCTTTATAAATGCATATTGTATTGTATTACAGCAGAACTTCTTCAGAGGTAATATGTTACATGAAAAAAACTTTTTGTGATTTTAGTTTTAGACCCTTAAATGAAGTGACCTCTAATGAAGTTCTTTCCAGAAAGGAAAAATAAATTTCTTAAATGATAAAATAAAAGAAATGGAATTGATTTTATTTGAAAAATTGGTTGGTTTTTTTTAAAGTTAACAAATAAAGGGATATTCTTTTCTACTGTCCAGGCTCATAGCTTGTTTGTAATTATCAGTTATATCTGCATACTGATAAATTGGAAAGCAAATACTTCTAAATTATTAGCTTGATACAAGCATATTTCCAGTACAATGAAAACAGTTAGTAAGTATTAGAAGACATTGGCTGTACTCAGATATTCCACATTAGATCAAACCTTACCATTTATAGTGTTCTCTGATCCAGAGGTAAAAATTAACTACTAAATATACCGTGGTTCTGGGTTAATGTTTATGTCATGGTCCTTGAAGGGCAGTAAATGGGCTTGTTTTCAAGCTGAAAAACAGAACTGGAACTGAGATTGAGTTTGCTTCTCAGGAGGCATGTTTCCTTTCAGCTGGGAACAGACAAGCAACAACAACTTGGTCACTGGCTATTTGAACCTGGAGAGCCAACTTTGCCAGGCTTGTCCCTTCCTGTTTCCATGAGAAGCGTGACAAAGGAGGAAAGGTATTTTAGTAAATAAATAGGCAAGCCCACCTTTATGCAACATGTGCTTCATAGAACTTGTCAGGGTTAAACATCATGTTTGAAAGAGAACTATAAGCTTTATAAATGAAAACATCTCAACATTCATACACTTTTGCTATGATAACCAGTAATGATAGAGAGGAGGCTGAGATGCCTTTTCCAGTGTCCCTATCTGCCTAGCAGTAAGTCTGTTACAGCATATGGGCCACGGAAAGCAGAAAGCTGACGGGATGTTAAATGCAATCTTTGTCACCAGAAATCAGTTAGGAGCATTAATTCACAAAAGGGGAAAGAAATGTTCAAGGTCCCTGTTTAGAGCAAGTGTTCTGCAGCAATTGCAGCTAACTGTGTATTTGAACTTGCTTTTCTGGGACAGCTTCTTTCTCCTTTCTTCAAAATTATGAAGAAATTTTTGAAATCTCTGTAATTTTCCAAGCAGAACTGTTTATTATCCAGTTCTGTTTAGGTTATTGTTCTGTAAAAATGCAACATGCACATTTATTTGGATATTTTTGAGTTACTGTCTCTTTAACTCAGTTCTGAAGGCAATCTTAAGATCGTTTTTTCCCAATGTATACCTATATACAAGACCATTATTATGGTCTTGATGTCTTATAGTCACAGGAAATGTGCCTTTCTGAAGGAACATCTCCTCTCACTCACAAAACTAGAGAAAGACACATGGTATTTCAGATCTGATTTGTAATTCTATTTTATTAGTCAGTTTCATTGATGTAATGATTCACAATGTAAAATCAGCAAGATCAATGAAGATATTAGCAGATGCTGAAAGGGACTGTGCATGCTGCAGCTTCTCTGTCTCTTGGTAGATCCAGGATAAAAAACAAAGCTGACATCTCAAAAGCTCTAATGTTATGTCTGTTTCCATAATATTATTAACAAAAGATAGAAGTCCTGAGCTCCAACGTTTGCCATTTTTGAATGCAGACAGTGCAGGCACGTGGTTTGGTGAAGGCTTCGACTGTCAATGGAGAAAGGAAACATCTCATTAGAGTATGCAGCTGACCTACTGTATACAACTACTTCAGGGTGTGATGAATCCCCATACCTCTTTGCACAACACATCACTGCCATTTGTGGGACCTTAGATAACTTAGACCAGAAGTTCGATTATTTCAGTGGTTGAAGTTAAGTGACACGAAACCCATTCAGAGTGAATACTGTAGTCCTATTGAATTCGAGGCGAATGAATGCTCGCATCAGCATTTGCCTGCTAATTCTTCTACCACATGCAGAATCAGACCTTACTTTACAAAGCAGCATGCTGTAGTGTGTTTGAGAGTACTTACAATTAGATGCCCCATATGAACTGGACAAAGCATTTGCTTTGACAATGCATCTCTATCTGCATTTTATTGCAGTTATAATTTTGCCAGCCTACAGCTGTCTTATTTTTCCTACAAAACCTTTAAGTCCTAGTCAATAATGAAAAAAACCCTTGGATTTGTCAAAATATTTTTCCCACTGAAAATTAATCATATGACCAAAATATACAAGTTATGTACAGTGTATATGGTTTAGTAAGACTAAGCTAGAATCTTATGATTATATACAGAAAGAACTTGTTAATATCATCTCTACATACATAATCAGAGCTATTAAGACAGTGAATTACAAAACTACAGGGAGTTTATTTCTTTTTCGGTTTGTTCTTTTTTCCCTTAGAATCTAATTGGATGATGACTTCCTCTGTAAAATCATTTTATCCTGAACTTCAGGATAAGTACTGTCTTTTTTCTATCACATAACCTAGAAGATGAAGTGATCTGCAACAGAATTTGTAACTATACTATTGATGTATCCATGCAGAGGATGATCTTAATGACAGCAGGGTTCCCTTAAGAACACGTAGGGATCATTTACTTTTACAGGTCTTTCACTTATTAGAAGCTTACAGTCATCATTACAGATGTGCTTGTGAGCAGATTTTTTCCCAGTTAACACATTAGCTCTCATGGAAGTATTGACCGTTTAGTGCAGATGCATTTGAGTTGTCATCCAAACCCAGAGAGGAGTCCCAAAGATTTAAATATGATCAAGTATGTGCAGCTTTTTAATCTGTTTATATAGAGAACAGGTATCCAAGAAGATTGGCTACAGAAACAATTAAATACTTTGAAAGTAATAAGGTTAGGAAGCTACTTTCTTACCTTTTTGGAAAGTGGGATTTTTTAATCTTTTTTAATAGGCATATCACATATAGAGAAGATCATTACCGATAGTCTGATAGAAAGATTTAGGCAATATAGTGTCACACTTGGTCTTTCATATGGTAACTCCTATGTGGCTTTGAATTTATTGAAGGAATGGTTTCTATCTATTTGGCTGTAGAAGGCTGAAGCCCTCTACACTCATACTCCAGATGATCATCACAAGCTCCAGGTTATTGATCTAGCCAACAGTATAGCCCTAGCTATCCATTTCTATGTCATTGTGCATGTGGGGATTCAGGGTATGAGGACCAGGAGAAGAGAGAGAAAAGGCACAGCTTATTCACTTGAAAACAGAGTTGAAACTGACTTTCAAAAGAAATCTGAGTGTCTAATTCTATCGTCCAGACTCCAGTGGAGTTGCAAGAACATTTATTGCATGCAAAACAATATATTGGATGTAGTCTTGAATTGTCTCATGTTACAGAGCCAGGGGCAATAAGTTACAATAGGAAATTCTCAATGTTCTAATCTGCAAACAAAATGAACTTATCAAATAAAGAAATAAATTAAATGAAAGCTTCAATTCTTTTAATCTTTTAATCAAAGGCTTAGTGGTAGAATGTTATAATGAAGACCCCACATTACCAAGTCTTCATTACTTGAATGCTAAATTAATTAGTGTTACTATGAAGTTTCATAAATTCTTTAAACTAGTCTTGTCAAAATACATGAACAAAGTACACTCTGTGATACTCTAGCACTTTAGCCCCCTCTTTTTTTAAAAAAAAAATTTCCTTCACATTATACTTGCTTATGTGCTTGATATTTCACTGAATTTGTTGGATCACAGTGGAGACTTGCTTCAATGCCTATCAATGTTAGTCGGAGTCTTGGTAAGCTTGGTGGGAGTCTGAATGGGCACCAAGTGTCCCAATATCAATGAAAATAAGTCATGTTCTGTTGTTATAGATAATTAACCTGCAAGTATTGCAGAGCAGGGCCTCTCTTCGACAGTGTGACTGTACCGCACTTAGCACAATGGGGCATCCATTCTGATTGGATTATCTCTATTAAAAGCATAGTTCTCTTGTGAATGCAACTATTGTAAATCTCTGCCATGTGCTCAGAGTATTTTTATTAATTACTTGCTTTTCAAAAGTTTTAATCGTGCAAAGCATTGGCTAAATAAAGTATGCACTACCAAATAAATGGAATGGCTCAACAATGATCATTCCTGCAAGAACAACTCTGTAACCCTCAATTTCTATGGCGTTGTCATATATGGTAAGGGGAAAAGTTAGTACCTGAACTGCAAGAAGGCAAAATCAGACTTTATTCCTATCAATGATACAGAAAACATAAATCAAGGTGTTATATATAAATAGAGTATCAGAAAATATTTTATTGAAGAAAATTAAATGTTCCATGTCTATGTACATCATCTGCATTTCAGAGATGTACAGAACTCTTTTACTGTCCCTATTCGGTATTGGAATTCCACTGGATAATCATGCACCGATTGTGAGTACTGGGGAAAGGGCATTATCCTTACAATATAATGGCTCTGTTTTGGTTGGTTGGATAAATTCCTATTAGTGTGCGCATGCCTGTGTCGGAGGGAAGATGCTGATACTTTTCTCAGCTCTTCATTAATCCCAGTTTCAAAATCTCAGAAAAATCTAGTTGCATTGTGGGGTTTGTTTGTTTTTCTGTAATTGGTGATACAGCAAATACTGCTGGTCAAAACATCACTGTTCTTCATAGTCAAAATCCTACTGATGTGAAAGGAAAATGTTCCCCCTTCTACAGACCTAAATGCTGAAGCATCTCACTGTCACTCTGACACCTTTATAGCACATACATATAACCTCTAACCTGACTAGGCACATTAGCAGCAGATTAAATCAAAGTCCTGTTTCATGGGGGCAATAGGACTCTGTAGTCACAGAGTTGTAGGTCCAAAAGCAATTTTCTCTGTACTGAAAAATGAATTTGTGGGGAGTCCTTTCATTTGTCCAAGCCCTTGAAAAATAGAATTGTAGCAATACATTTCATACTTTTTATTTGTGTGGCACAGCGAAGGGAGAGTTGCTTCCCAAAAGCACTGTTTCAATCTGTTTGGAGACTCAGCCTTGAATTGCTACTTTCCTGGAACCCTCTCATCCCAAACAGTAACACCAGAGTTCTTTCTCATGGAAGTTTGTATTCTGCAGAAATTGATAAGTATACCAGAGAAAACTGGTATGGTGTAATGCCACATTCTGGCTCAGTTTGAACCCTTATAGCAAATAAATATGAAAAGTCATACCAGATGTCTGCTTAAAATCCAAGGGCTCTTCTTTTGAATCTGATGTAAGGTTCAGCACTGCTTGTTCTCACAGTTGACTGTGAAGTGAGTCTGGCTCCCAGCCCAGGTCTCTCACACAATGATTAACCTGAGACTACATGGCACCATCTGGTACTGTCTCAGGTAGGAAACATATAAATGACTGAGTAGTTACACTTTTCTCTCTGTAAGCAGAGTAATATTTGAGGGATGGCAGCATTATATTTTCCCCCAGCAGAACTGCCTTCAAATATTTAATGTACAGATGAAACTTACCCTGAGTCCTAAACCCAATCCCCAAAATCTGTCTGAAAGTCTTTCCTTCCTACTTTATTTTACATACTTTCTTTCTGTATCCTTCTGTCTCTCTTCTCCCCTTACACCCTTCCTCCTTCTCAACTTTTCTCCCTTTCCATCCTTCTTCTTTCTTTCTTTCGCATTTTTGTTCAGTCTTTTCTGAATATTGTTCTTGTGTCTGAGGGCTTGATTATAAACTGGAGTCCTAGATCTGCCATGTTTTCTGCCTTTTGGCTGAAGAAGTACTCCTTTAAGAGCTATTGGTAAGCCAGTAGGTGAAGTAAATAAGCTCAGAAAGAGTGGTGACTCTCAGGGCTGACATGCTAGCAACACCCACATTTCTATCATCCAAACAGAAAATCCTATACATGGCTCTCTAGAAATGCCTCATGGACTATTAAAACAAATGTTCACCCAAGACAGCAATGTTAAAGGGGGGAAAATATAAACAAAAAGAATCACAGACTTCCATTATTGCCTTATCTCTCTTTCATGGGTGGTGGTATGTTTTAGTGCTTTCAGAGCAGTAGGGCATGATCCTTTGCTGTTCTTCTACATTTTGAAGCACAAAAGCTGACCCTCTCACCCTCTGTGTTTCTAATGAATCTCTTCTAAGATGCCCATTTAAAATCATAAATTGTGGAATATGAAGGTCCTAAAATGTGAAATAGCCAAGGATTTGAGATTTCTTGGAGTCCACAGGTCCAGTTTTCTATAATGCCTACTCTGGGACTGAATTAATGGTGCAGTAGTAGCTAGGACAGATCTCCCTACAAAGGTAGAGCTGACTCAGACTCTGAAATAGCTCTCATGACTTTTTTTCTCCTGTGCCTGTGTATTTCATAAGCAGGAAATCTGAAATAGAGCAAATTTAGAGGGATTCATAGACCTTGAGCCTACAGTTCTAACCCTTCATGAGAACCAAAACCCATGGAAAGGAAAATATAATTCTGATGACACAGGATACTGTAATGCAGAATTTGTGGCAGAAAGTAACGTTCTGAGAATGCATTTAAGACCAGAAAACTAAGACATAGCCTGAGAAATTGATATTATTAAATATTTATGAATGATTGATTCTTTCTCTGCAATTTTGCCACAAGTACCATATTTTTCATGACTATTACACACTTCTAAAGAAACCAAAACCCTATTTTAAAAGCACATGCATTGTTAGAAAAATAAACAGCTCCACACAGGCTTATTTTGGGTGTTGTAAATTAGTAACTTTTGGGCAGGTATAGTTAGGACTCTGTTCTGCTCCAGAAGCTAGACTCAACTGGTAAGTTACTTCTGCTCCTAGAGATTCCTAAACAGAGGAGGTAACTTTCAGAGATCTGTTGAAAATTAAGGGAGCTAAAGATGGCTAAGCCAGCAAAGAAACACATCAAGGTTAGTTGTGACGCTGAAATGTAAAAAGGCATCCCTAACAGACAGAGAGGGGTCTCATACCTCAGCAGAATAAATGGAACATCTCCCAGCTTCTTACTGTTCTTATCTGTTCATATCTAGGCAGCAATTTTTTAGAATTATTTTATTAGAAGTTTGACTTCCTTAGAGCTGGTAGTGCTGGAGAAGGTTTGACATTACAGACCACAAAGTGAGCATTGCACTTGTCCCTGGATGTTGTCATCAAGAAAAAGGAAATATTTACAGAGGTGTAAGGTGTTGTGATTATTTTTAATGGACTAGGATTAAGAACAGTCAGATGTAGACTGAAAAGAAACAAAAACTTCCTTACATTGATATGTCTGGTAATACAGAAGAGACTACAAAAGGAAGTTGTGAAAGAACAGTCAGTGCTAAAAACCAGAATATAATGATCAATTCTTCATTGGTAGCAACATGAACTAGGCAGCCCAATAGGGCATTTCTATCCTCGGCTTTCATTATTCTGTGGTAAAATTAGAAGGCAAATAAGCACAATTGTTCACAACAGCCTTATCTTTTATTGCCAGTAGGAGAATGCTTACCCAAGCTAATCACACTGCAATATAACTTCAACATTTTATATTGGATATTATTATAGGTACATATCACTATAACATAGTGCTTTCATTTTGAGCCCATCATGGTGCTGTAACAGTTTTCTAGCAAAACATGTTAAATTTAAAGGGGAAAAAAGAATGGGAAGTATAGTACTCAATTATCTCTACTGTGGCTTCTGTTTTAGGGGTTTTGTCGTTAAACTTGGTTTTCCTTACTAGTTCACAATAGCAGCTGCGATTTACTTTGTGTGTGTGTCATTTCAGTTTGAGGGTCTCCAGGGCTTCTAAATGCATTCAGCCTTTCCTATTTTTGGTATTTATTTTGCTTGCCTGCTTTTCCATAGCTTTTAATTTCATTGAAATTAATTGTCGTTAAGATCAATGACTTGCAAATGTCAGTATACTGATGGCATGCTGTGGAAGAAAAAAATTTTCACTGAGTTTTCATGAGTTGAGGGGACACTGACTACCTACAAAATGTGGGTAAAGTCAAGCAACTCCATTTGAGATGGTAAAATAGAAACTTTAAAACCTTTGCACACAGTAGGAAAAATTAGGTCCAGATTACATGGAAGGCATAATTCTCCTTAAATTATTCATCACATTCCTAGGAGCAAATGGGTGCCTTCATGGAGTCAAAGATATACTGTTTTCTTGACTGCTGCTTATTTTGTGAAAGAAATTTATTTGAAATGCCAAAAAATATTTATGCAAAATGGAGTCCCTTGTTCATCAAGAAATTCATTCATCACTCTGAATACAGGTCCAGCCAGCAACTAGACATGTGTTTCTGTAGAGATTAAAAATGATTTAGAGCCTAGATAGCCCCCTTAAAAAATAATATAATGCATATATAAGGTTGGCCAAAATCCAAGGTTGGCAGATTGAGGGGCAGAGCACTGAGGTGCTCCAAAATATCAGCTCAGAATTGCAGTCATAATGCTTCTTCCAGCTGTACACACACATACACCCACTTCAGATTTCTCAAGTAAGGAATAGCTAAAGAAATTCCTGTTCATTTCTCTTGGTCTCAGAGGATGTGATTTCTGTCGGAGATGGGTTTTAGTCTCTTGGTGCTTCATTAGGAAAGCTTACCATGAAAGCACAGTGGAATCGCTTTCCCTGTACTAAAGAATGCACTAGATATGCATAGACAAAATTAGGTAAGATCTGATTTTGAAACTTTTTTTCTGCCAAACTTCTGTCTTTTACAGAATTTCTGTCCCAATGTGCATGTCAGTTAGCCCTGCTAATCCAAAAGCAAAGGGCTAATCTGAAATTCAACTGTAACAAAGTGCCAATAAATCTTTATTTCATTTAGTTAAATACCAGTTCCAGAAGGTGCATCTGTTTTGATGACATCCTTGTTCATTTGACAATCACCAATAGATAAAGTAAAAGTAACTGAAGGAGGCTGCATCTACCTGTGAGCAAACTAGGATCTCTTCTACTCTTTCAAGGAGTAACTTGCAAATAGTCTCCATCTTTCTTGTAGGCTCCCTCTGGGTACTGGAAGGCTGCAGTTAGGTCACCCCTAAGCCTTTTATTTTCCAGGCTGAACAAACCCAATTCTCTCAGCCATTCCTCATAGGAGAGGTGCTCCAGCCCTCTTATCATCTTGATGGCCCTCCTCTGGATTTGCTCCAACAGGTCCATGTCCTTTCTGTGCTGGGGACCCCAGAGCTGGATGCACTACTCCAGGTGGCTTCTCACCAGAGCAGAGTAGAAGGGCAGAATCACATCCCTCAATCTGCTGGCCACACTGTTTTTGATGCAACCCAGAATATGCTGCAAGTGCACATTGCTGACTCATGTTCAGTCTCTCATCCACCACTTCCCCAAGTCCCTCTCGGCAATTCTGCTCACAACCTCTTCATCCTCCAGCCTCTATTGATATTGGGAGTTGCCTTAATACAAGTGCAGCACCTTGCACTTAGCCTTATTGGACCTAATGAGATTCCCATGGGCCTACTTCTCAAGCTTGTCCACATCCCTCTGGAAGGCATCCGATTCTTCAAGTGTGTCAACACCACCACTCATCTTGGTGTCATCTGCAAATTTGCTGGTGGTGCAAGTGATCTCTTTGTGTTTTTAATGATAAGACTTGGGGGTGTTTGATCGATTCCCCCAATATGAATTAAGAGACAAACAAGGTCAAAATACCTTTAGGAAGCGAGACAATATTATGGGTCACACAAGGGGGAGAGAAGGGGAGATAGGAAAGTTAGAAAGAGCAAAGGGGGATAATTAGAAATAAGAAAGATCTGACATGTCAAAGCAGGGATAGTGACCACCATAGATCCAGCAGCATTCTGAATATCTCTAGTCATCTCTTCTTCGGTGGTGGGTGCACCTCCACACTCTGGACACTGGTCCTTTTCTATGGGCCTCTACTAGAGTGCTGATTGGTCAGCTCCCCTTGAGTTGCAGGGTGAGCACAGAGATTCCCAGAGCAGGCACATGAGTGTCCTGAGAAAAAGGGATTCAGATGGGGCCAGAGATTTATGGTGGGCAATGGTGCCTTGTTACCTTGGCAGCTGGTGAGGGTGTCAGCTGTTATCTGATAGCTGGAGGATTTCAGTGGTGCCCAATGGTGCCCCATTATCTCAGTAGCTAGAGAGGATCTTGGTCCTTGTTGAGGCAAACAACCAGGCCTTTACTACACAACAAGCAAAGCCAGGCAATGTTGAAATAAACACTTAAAGGTCCTTACACAGCTGAGGAACACCACTTGTTACTGATGTGCATTGGGACTCTGAGCCACTGACCACTACCCTCTTGGATGCAACTGTCCAATGATATTCTTACCCATCTAACAGTCCACTCATCAAATTCATCTCTCTCCAATTTAGAGAGAAGGATGTTGTGGGGGACTGTAGCAAAGGCTTTACAGAAGATGCAAAGTTATTCTGGGGGTCTGAATTAGATGAGAATTATAGAACTCAGTGTTACTTTTTTTCCCATTTATTTCTACTGACAAACATTACATGTAGCTTATTGTATACTAGTGATAGCTAATGCTACCTGAATTATATTGTAACTGGGAGAACTATGCTATCAGAAGTTACTGACCTACATAATTCAGATGGCATAATTTGTGGGGATGACAACCAGGAATGATTCAGCATTGGTGAGTTTGGATCACCATTGTAACACCTCCTCTTCCCAGAGATCTGCTCTCTTCGAGCACCTGCAGATGTTTGAACCTTTGGTAGAACAAGTGAGGGATGTGAGTATGTTGGGATAGGAAGAGGCATCAGTGTAATGGAACGGGTTACTGGTCCAGGACTGCAGTTCTATATTATTGACATAATAGCAAGCTTAATAGCATAAACATTTTTTAGCCCTGGACACAGAAGTGTAAAGATAAAAGTGTATATGCATGTATACATATAGCTCTCTCTCCCTCCACTCCCTGCCCCCGCCCTTCACCCCCCCAAACATATTTGTGGTTATAGTTGAATATGTGCAAATCTAGTCATCATATATATACACATACAAACCCATATTCCTTTATGTGCAGAGAATAGGCCTGACATCTACATCAAACAGATATATTTCTCAATATGAACAACTGTACTTTTGATAGGATGTTAAGCCCAACTGGATGGGAACAGAAGAGAAGGCCTATATAGCTGTGATCCATTGCCCTGTATCGTCTCTGTAGTGACAGAAGAGCAGTGTATCACAGCTTGCAAGAAAACTTAAAATGCACAGAGAGTATTTGAAGAAAACATCAGCTGAATCGTTCTTTTCAAATGTTATTACTTACAGAAAGTCACCAGTATGATAAGAATTTAAAATCCTATTAGGCAATTGAGATTTTTTTCTTGTAATTTGACATGAAAGTCTTTTTGTTAGTGACTTTCATATTGTATTAGCTATAAAGAGGGAATGAAGAAGTAGGCTCTGGCTGTGAGCCAAGTCTGAGATGCAGTCCTACCACAATACATTCCAGGATGAATGGCAGAAGCATGCAAATGAGCCAAGAACTCTGCTGAGCAGACATGGCACAGACAAGCTGATAGCAAAGTGCTGTGTTAACCTCCCATTTTCACTATGACAAAATTGCTTGAAATTTGGGGGTCGGAGCACTGGTTCTGAATTGGGTTTTATCCTGTAGCCTCATATATGGACATAAATGCTTCTTTAGCAGGTTGGACAATGTCTATTCCACCTTATTAGGGAACATTCTTACATAAATCCTCTTCTTTTCCCAATTCATGGGCATAATTCCATCTTTCCATTGTAATTTACTTTAGGCGGCTTACTGTCTAATATTTCCATTTTCTTAGAAACCTGAAATATTTAGCCGAATAGTATATCTCAACACCTTGTAATCCCTTTTGTGTCTGTGGAAAGAATAAAATTTGTGCATTGTCTGAATTAGGCTTCAGAATGATGTATCTTCTTGTTAAGGAGTAAATGGAAAGATAAAGTCAAAAGATTATGATTCTAGTTAGTACACCTATCTAAAGAAAGACCTAACTCAAAAAGAAAATCCATATCTAATTAAATTGAAAATTGCAGGCAAATTATACATGAAGAAAAAAAAGAAATGATTAATGTGTATATTTACACATTCAATGCTTAATGAAAACATCTGGTGTTGTGTGGGTGTGGGTGTGTCTGTTTTCTTGGGGTTTTTTTTCTGATGTGTGCATTGCAGCACTAAAAATGCACTCTCCCCTACAGCCTAAAACAGAAATTCAAAGTTTAAATGGCATAATGAACAGATTTATGCAATTCAATTGTTGTGTCACTAAACCTTAACATAAAATTATACTGCTGAAAGTGAAAAGAGCTCAGAGGAGACAGCAGCTAGCATTTATCAAGGTACTGTACTGATAGTGCCATGAATGCATGATATAGGGCAAGTATTGAAAAGCCATTTCTTCTGCTTTGTCTGCTTTAGAAACCAACACATTTAAACCAGCACTGTATAATGAAGAAATCAAAGAAATGGGCACACATATAATCAGTTTTTCTAAATCCTGTTTTTAATGGGATAAAAAGTTATTTCCTAGTTTACTATAAAATAGACTTGGGATATAAATTTATCATCCTATCTAAATCGAATTTTCACACTGTATTTGAGTATTTGTTGCCAATGTCTGAAAGTACTGACCCAGACAAAGTTGACTTGCATCCTGTTCATGCCTTTCCCTGTAATTATCCTGGTGAACTGCAAATTGATTTTACCTGCCTCAGTGTCCCCATTTATAAAATGAAGATAATGGTTCTTATGAAGATATTAACTGAAAAGAACAACTAGAAACCTTGAGTGAAAGAGGCTAATCAAAATGAGAAAGAAGAAAAAAACTGTAATTGTACTACCAGCTGAAATCACTAATAGGTTTGAGTTAAATTCTGGTTAGTCACCAGGCATTCTTATTCAACATCAGCAAGACCAGAACATTTATCTTAATGCTAGTTGACAACTAACTGATCTAAACTGCTGATTATAGTATTTCTTTAACATAGGAATACATATGCATTTATAAATATGTATATGATGGGGTAGCAAAAATTAGCAATAAAAGATAATGCTAAATAGAAGTGTTGGAAAGGAGAGAAAATACATTAAAGAGACAGTTCATGCCTTAAAGTAAAATAGAACTTTTTTTCAAAGCACTTTAATATATATATCTTATTATCTGAGGTACAGAAATTCAATGCCTTTTGTAAAAATGTAGATAAATAGATTATTTTTATGCTGCTGAAGTGACTCATCATTTCAACAACACTTGCAAAGTTTTTATAGATTTCCACCTCAAATTGCTTGAGTTCTGTCTTATAAAATATATGTTCCTTTTATCTACATTATTTTTATCTTCTCACTGAACAGAAAAAAACTCTACCTTATAATCACCTGCAGTACATTGTTTGATGTCATCGCTAGACAACTCAACAAATGTAGAAAGGTATGATTACTACAGTATATGAAAGACTGATGATAGTCACTACAATGATTCTTACTTATCAAAAAGAAAATTAAAAAAAGTAGAATAATTTCTTGTTTAAAAGGAATGTATTACAACCTTGGAGCAAAACTGGAGGCGCCAGATTTTGTTAGTTGGTTTGTTATTGCAGCATGGCAGCTATACCAATTGATTTTACAATCTTTTCTATTTGAAAGCCACCTGGCAACTGCTCTCTCTTTCTGTCCTTGAACTCACTGTTTAGTGCTGTGAGTAGCAAATGACACTACAACTTGAGATGCACTAAAAAATTAACCAACAGTTACAGGTAATATTGGACCTGAGGCTCAAACCTGACAGACCCACAGATTCAAGTGGAAATTAGGCACCTGGCTTCTCTTGGCATCAGTGGGTTATAGGTACCTGAATGCATATGAGAATCCAGCTTTGGCATTTTAGGGTACTACTTTCTTGTTTAGGGATATGATTCCACATGCCATGAGGTTTTAGGAAGCAAGAAATTTGGAGAATAATCACAGCTTTAGTTTTTCTTACTGTTTTGGACATTTTGGTGTATCTTTCTGATGATTTTGCCACTGATTGCGTGGCATGATTGCATCCATAAAAACTGTTTTAATAACCCAGAATGCTTTTGATAAAGTATTTAAAATGTATCTCCAGATAGGTAGATATTTTTCCAGTACATTATAATCCTTCCAAGAGACAGCAAGCATGAGAAGCTTTTAAACACATAAAAGAACCCAGTAATGACAGTTCTTTCAAAACATACTTAGTTATTAACATCCTCTGTATAGTTTGTGGAGAATATTACATTCAGAACCACACTCCCCACCTAAAAAAACCTGAGGCATCATCATGCCACAGGAGAGTACAATACAAAGGATATTTCTATAAAAATCAAAACAAACAAATAATCCCCCACACACTGATAAAAAATGAATTCTCCTTTACTTCTAAAACCTTTATTAAGGGAAGATGTTCACATGGTTGTTATCATTTCTTTCTAGAAATATGGATAAGATCTTTTTAGAAATTTTATTCAGATTTCTATTCTTCCAAGCACAATAGGGGGAAAAAAACCTTCAATTACTTACTATTCGCAACATTAGCAAAACTGATATTTATAGCAAATGCATGGGCACAGTCTAGATCTGAATATGACATCCTGTCACAGTATACTGCTTGCATCAAAAATGCTTTTATTGACAGATTGGCTTACTTTCTGGATTCATCTTTTCTCTTTATAATCTTAGAGAAATCCCCACTGAAAAAAGAACAGTATAAAACCTTCTGAAAAATTAGTAAAATGCTCTGAGATGATCCACCTGCTTTAAAGCTGAAGATATACTAACATTTATATAATCAGCTTTCTGAGGGAAAACTTCAAAGCTTCTGAGCTACCTGCAAAATAGCACTGCCTGTAGCAGCAGGGTGAGGAGAAGGGGAGAGGATTGACAGGAAGAAGGACAGATGGTAGGTGGGAAAAGGAATTACAGGCTTTTGCTGCCTTGTGGCTAAACTTAGCAGTATTTACTATTTTTAAAAGAATTAGGAGAAAGAAACGGATGCTGCTGTTTTTATTACTGGCCATAACTATTTAATAAGAATGACGTGCTTTGATCTGTTTGTGCATCTTGGTGAAAAGTGTGCAAGAAAATATCTTCCACCCCCTGCTCAACTTGCAGTCCCCATTTCAGTACAGCTGCAGTGCCCTACCTTGTATAAAGGAAGATGTTTCTTCCAGAGAGCACTCTCTCCTGTCCCCTGAAGAAAAAGTAAGACTTTGTCTCCCTTCTGTTTAGCACCTGCTACATCTTGGTGTGATGACTGTATTGCCTTGGTGGGTGGAGAAGTGAAAGAAAGCATTGCCCAGTGGGGAGGAGAGGCACTGAACCACTCAGAGCTCCCTGGGAGGAAGGATGGTCTTCTTTACATCTCTCTGCCTTAGGCATATATTTTTCCTTTGTAAGTGAGCTGAGTTGGTGCTGAGGCAGGCTGTTTCAGAGATTTACCACTAAAAACACAGTCATAAAATAAGAGCACAGCTTTGAACATGTGCACAAAAGCATTTTTTTTATATTGTGTGTATTTGCAACTGGTGCTTACACATAGAAAGACGCAGAGAATAACAGGAATACACTTTAGTGACTTGTACACTGGGGTACATATTCCTGCAGTGGACTTTATAGAGCAGTGCTCATTAACACAGCCCAAATAATTTAAAACATGACAGTATACCCTCTTTTAAATTTCTATTTACGTTTAACCTAGATGTCTTTTTCTTCCTCTCCTTGTAAAACAAGGTCTATCTTTTGGGTGGGCTGAAGATTTCTGAGCCAGTTCCTCAACTGGCCTAGTTAAAGTCCATTTGCACGAAGTCAATGAGGCTAAGCCAATTTGCACCAGCTGTGAAGCCAGGCCTCCATGTATTTGCATTCATAGGAATGAATGCCTGGTACAGTTTTGAATAGTGACTGAATACTGCTAGGTTCTAGAACACTGGGTTCTCATTAATGACAGCAGACATGATTATTACTCTAGGCTTGACTCAGGCTCTCCATAAATGATTTCTAAATTGTAATTTGGTCAGATCTAGGCACTTAAAGGTCAGTCTGTATAGATAAATGCAGTCAAATACACATATTTTGCCCAGCACACTGAACGGGCTGGAAGCATCCAGCTATGGTCCTGTGTTCTGACTCCCGTATCATGTTTGGGCAGCATGGTGACCTCTCTTCCAAGGTTGCACAAACTTACAACATAGCTACTTTTTACAGGTCAAGCATCCAAGAAGGACAGAATAAAGGAACAATTTGCATTTGTCCAGAAGTACTTCAGACAAGGTTTCAAGAAGCCCATTTACAAACATCTCCTAGTCCATGGATGGACCTAAAACTCACTGTTGTCAATGAATAAGAAGCATCTATCTTATCCTTCAGATCTCTTCTGATTGAGGGTATGTAACCTCTCCCCAGAGGACTCCATCAACAGGATATTCCTGCACAATGCTTAGCTCCCTCAGGAAAGAGTAAGCTCTCCGAGAAGCTCCCTAAGTGCTATTCCTTAGCAAATGCAAAGCATACTCAGGAGTTTGCTGGCTTAGGCATTCCCACAGTACACTGGTGACCTCTGATATTTGTTGTCTGTCTGTCAGGCATTGCAGCTACTCTGTTAATGAGGTTACAAACAAGATGGGTATGAGCTTGTGCTCAGCCAATCCTATTTAACTGGGTTCATAAGACAGCCAGGAATGCAAAACATGAAATGTTAGGCAGAGATTAAAGAACAGAAAGGCTGGTTTGATTTTTGTTTGTTGTTGTTAATGTAGATACTATTGCAATCTTGAGATTAGCCTTGAAGAACTGATCAAATGTGCAACAGTCCATTCAACAAAATGGAATGCAACATCCTTGGGTCCAAGAGAAGACTGCTCCCTGCCTCAGCAGCTTCCTTCATTTCTTTATGACACTGAGAATTTTTACTGTATTTGGTTTATAAGCCTCTTCAGTCTGGCATGAAGCAGAGCATGCTATTTTCATGCTCCATAGGCTACCTCATGTTGATGGTGGTGTATTCAATCTGTGAATTTAACAAAATTATTGAAGCACTAGATGTTAGAAGCTTTGTGCTGATCTGCATAATGCTCAACAACCATTGCCATTTTCATTGACTAACTAACCTCTGGTGATGCTGTCCAGTAGTTGCATGTTAAGCTTGGGGGGCAGGGAAAGATGTGTAAGCACTAGATGAAGGGCTCTGAAGCTCTAATTGCTGCTTCCAAGATAAGAGATATGCATTTCTCTGTTAGTGAGAATATTTGTTTCATCCATTCAGTTTAAAACACAAGAAAGGAGAAAGAGGGATGTAAGCTTTAAAAATTCTGCAGAGTTTTATTTGGCTTCTAAGAAGAATACAGAAAAGAAATGCAAGGATTAAGGGAAAAATATAAATGAGAATGAATATATAAAGCCAGATTTGAGGCTGTGAGGCTCTACCAGAATTATCAGGTGTGCTTGCAAAGGAAGTATTAGCATATGCATTGCAAAGCAGTGGAAGCATAATTGTGATGACAGTTATGAGCCCATAAGAAATGTACAGAGAAAGATAGGACTTTGGGGGGAAATTCAATTTGAGCACAGAACAGCCTGGTTCCTTCCATCTCTAACACTGAGTATTTTTTTTATCTAGTGCATTTGGATTATGGCTTTCCTGATTCTTCAGTCTGCTTCCAGCCACTGCAAAAATTATGATGGCTATGGGGCTGATATAGCTTGCACCAGCTGGCAGTTGGCTGCTGAAGAATCTGTCAGAGCAAGCATAGCTAGGGTGCATTGTGTCCTGACCGCTCCTGCCCTGTCTCTTGTGTGCTTCTGAGATGCCTTCAAGGCAGGGAGGGAAAAGAGTTGCTGGGAGAGCAATGGATGTGCTGCAGCCATCCTGCCTCATGCAGAGGGAGATCATCTAAGGAGAAATCTGTATATTCTTGCTTACACCTGCCAAAGGCAGGAGGACTAGGGTGCTGAAGGGATTTGGTCACTGGCATTGCAATACCTGAATGCAAACATGAATACATTTCTTGTGAAGGGCACTTGTGTGAGAACAGTCTAAAAGCTAAATCCAAGAGATACTGGTGAAGAAAAAGGGCAAGCATGCAGAACAAAAGGACTGTAGTCTTCTGAGAAACCTATGTTTAGTCCCAAGAGACTGAAGAATACATTTTATTTGTGACTACAACAGGACCCTTGTCCTAGTCCTTCTTGGCCATCATCTCAAGCACACCCCAAGTGTGGAGGCTCCAGACAGAAAGGCAACATATAGGAGCAGCTAAGAGCTTGGGGAGCAGATAGGCAGCAAGCAAGATGATAATCTTTTCCACTGTGGAAAACATAAGAGCAAAAGCTGAAGTGCCTCTTGCAGGCACTAAACCACCCAGACAACTCAGGATTCTGTTTCGTGCATCATTTGGTCAGCTAGGCACAATCAGTCTGTGGTGAGACTTCAAAGCCTAATTCTCTTTGTACATCTAGACTAGACATTACCTTAGGATGTGCGTTGTGAAAAACTGGTAGCAAGGTAGAAGGATTAAATGGGATACTATAATCTCCCTCTCTACCACCTATCTCTATCTCCTTGTATTTCTTCTTTATTTGAATTTTTACCTAGTGTTTGCTCTTGTTCCCTACTGATCCTCTCCCTTCCGCTAACTGCACTTTTCCTTACCCCAGTTGCTCTGCTCCATATGCACAACTTGGCTGGAAGCAAGACTAATAAGATTTTCAATCTACAAAGCCCAGATGGCACTTTCCGTGCTTCAGAGACTGTCAATCTTGTTTGTCTCACTTCCTGGTCATTAGCAGAGGGAAGGGAGGAATGGGAGGAGCAGCAAGTCTCCTGCTAGGCTAGCAGAGGAAAATATTCCCTGTCGGTATTGCTGGGGTGTGAAGGTAGATGAAGAACAGGGAGAAGAACAGAGAAGCAAGACTCAGTGCACAATGCAGGAGTCTGGTCTAGTAAGAATATAGGAAAAATATGCAAAATAGTATAAAAGGAAATGCACTAAAAAGAGAATAAAGTGCATTTTAAGGAAATAAATAGGGTAAATAAAGATGATATGAAGAATGTTTGGACAAGCGAGCCGTGTGTTGGGAGGTGGAAGAAATTCAGAGCCTTATGGCAAGAACAAAAACTGTACAGTAATGTCAGCTTTTTGTATGGAATAGGTGTGACATTCACAGGACTGGAGTCCTAGGGCTGGAGATGTGAATGAGAAGGCAGAAAGCTGGTGTGAAAGGAATGAAGACATGACCAAAAAGAACTAATTGTATATTGAAAACAGCCTATATTGTATAGCTTCAGGTCTCCTAACCAATTGCAAACAACTTTATGAGTAAAGGTCTCAGATAGTATTATTCTAGAGATCTAGGAAAAAAAATAGACAGGAATAGGAACAGCCTTATATGCTGGGCTAAAGTGATCCTCAACATAGAGTTGCAATGCAAATGACACTGGAAGCTACCCCTGTCCCTTCTTTCAGTGAGCAGAACTGACCTGTTGAGAAGGTGTTCAGGGCCCACACAGAAGAAGGAAATGCCTGCAGTTCCACTGGCACTACTATGAAACATTGCTGATACAGATATTAAACTCTCCTCGTCATGCAAAAAGTCCAGAAAACTGTCCTAATTGCACAGCCATAATGTCTCTTTCTTTGTTTCTTGCACCTTGTGATTTGTGTTCAGCTATTAGCATCAAATATAAAAATAACTCTTGTAAAACAGAAAAAATAAGTATTTCCACATTATCATTTTCATCTTTTGGAAATTAGACTGTAGTGGTTTTACCTTGGCTGGATACCATGTACTTCCTAAGCCAGACTCTTACTCCTTCTCCTCAGCAGGATAGGGTGAGATAATAAGATGAAAGCTTTTGAGTCGAGATAAAGGCAGTTTCATGAAATAAAGCAAAGACCACGTGCAAAAGCAAAGCAAAAAGGAAAAATCCCAGAAGATTTATTCTTTACATCCCATCAGCTGGAGATGTCCTGTCACTTTGAGGGACACAGGATCTCAATATAGCTAGGGGCTGCTTCATAAAACAATTGTCTTAATAAGAAATGTCCCATCCTTGTCCTTTTCTTAGTTTTTCTTGCTGGGTATAACATCACATGGCATGGAATATCTCTTTGATAAGACGGGGTCAACTGTCTCAGCTACGTACCCTCCCAACCCATTGCCCACCCTCAACCTACTGGTCTTTGATGTGGCATTTGGAGAGACAGCCTTGATGCTGTGCAGGCACTGCTCATCAACAGCCTATCGACTGGTGTGTTATCAAGATCTTTCTAGCTACAGATACAAAGCACAGCACTGTGCAGGTTGCTATAAGGAAAGATAGCTCCACTCCATCCAGACCCAATACATAGGTCAAACTCAATAATGGTCATAAAGCCCTAGAAATATTAGCCAGATGGGACCTCTAGAGTCTGCTTTTCCAGTTTCCCACACAAAACAGTACTAGGTGAGGTGAACGGTAGCTTTACGTAACTGAGTCTTGAAACCTTTCAAGGCAAAAGGTTCCACAATCCATCTGGACAGCCCAGTTCAGTACTGCACCATTTTCCTAGGATATTTTTTTCCTAAGGTCTGATCTGAAGCTTGTAAGCCACAGCTTGTGGTCATTGCCCTTTGTTATGCATCTGTACATCTGTCTTCACTAGGAAGTGTTTGGCAGGTATGCTCATCTCAAAATGTCAATTGCCTTAAATGAATTCTGAGTCCATGGTGCTCAACTTTTGCTGCATTAGTGTTCTATAGATACTGATAGAGGATGGCCTTTTGATGAATTGGAGCCCTATGTATTTTCATCTCCTTATTTAGGACGAGGCATTCTTACTTAACTTTAGCTTTTCACAACCTAGCCATCATACCTCCGATCTTGTAACTGATAAAGAGGAAAGCTCTCCCATGGTGTTGTTAGCTACAGCTATCTTACTTTGCACCTAAAAATTAGGTAGTGTGTTGCATACTGTTAGGGTTAGCTGCATGCACAGAATGTATTATTTCAGCTGAAAAAAAAAGTATTTGTTGTATATTATTTCAAAACTAATTGAGACTAAAGTGAAGTTTATGAACATTATCTGTTCCTGCTGCTCAATATGTAATGTCTTATACACTTGGCTTAGTGAGGGTTAAACCCTGGGCAACTGGGAAACAATCAAATCTTTTTAAAACTAAATACGCAAAATATGACTACTGCATTTTTTACTGTGTAACTTCCACTGACACTGATATCCAGTATATAAATAGGAAACATGCTACAGTTGTGTGTGTGTCTATTTATCTATTCAAATCTATACCACAACATTGAAAAGCTTTATATTCCTCTCCTTCTGTGCGTGATTGATACTAAATCTGTAAATTTGAAAGTTTTCAAAGAAATATAAGTTATTTGTTAATTCAGCATGCATTTAAAAAGTACAACTAAACCTTCACTTTTTTTCTTCTGCATTAAATTAGCTTGTCATCGTTTCTAACTCCTCATTGTAATTCAAGATGTGATCACTGAGAAATATCTTCATCTCTTTCTGGAAAAAATGTCTACTTAAAATAGACAGCATCCTTTAGTCTACAGATTTTGTCATCATTATTTTGCTCACTTTTAGTATTCCACATAAATATTGATTTTTGCTGTGCTAAAATCTTCAAAGACTTATTTGATATTTCCTCAAAAAATATCACAGAATACAAAAGGAATCTCAAGAATTGAGATTTGAGAAGGAATGTCTGTAAAATTAACTCTATACTTATGCAAAAATATTTGGGTAAAATGAAATAGAGTCAAGACTTTTGTTGGAACCAGTAGGTTGCAAAACATTCTCAAGGCTAAGAAAAAACTAAGTATGTATGTGGTTCAGCAAAGTTTTCTTGAGTTTATGTGAGAATATCTTAGTTGAGAGAGGTTCCCTATTTTAGAACAGATAATAACTCATTGTTCAGAATGAATGTTGAATATAATTCAGAGCAGCAATATGAACATGAATTATTCTAACTTTCTCAGCTCTGCATATCAGTTTCTTCTGGTCTAATAATTATTTAATTACAAGAAGTTGATTAGCTCCCAAAGGGAAGACAGGAATTGTCAGATTCATCTCGCCTAATGTTGGGTGACTATAATGTAGAGTATTATATTCGAGCTGTGCTGCAGTGTCCAGTCATAGAAGAAAAATGAGTACTGAGGTCATGGTCTTATACAATGGATCTACCATAGATGGGTAGAGAGTTATTTTATTCTAGCACTGAATGACAGCAAATATTGAAAATACAAAAAGGTTTTGTGAAATAGATGATGTTTTTCAAAATGTATGCAAATTTTAAATCAACTCTATTAACCAAAGACATAAAGTAAAACATGTTGAATGTATACCTTGAATCAAATACATAAAAGAAGATGAAAATGTTTGGTTTAAATATCATTTGTCCCTTTAAAAGTTCCACATTCACCATCTCCTTTCGTGCTATACTCTTGCTTACATGGCATCTCCACTGATTTTTGGAGATGATATTTTGTCACTTACCTAGTGTTCTTCAAAGTTCTGTCTGCTCACACTCAAGTAATTTGCTTGCTTTGTTGTGTTGGGGCATTTTTTTTTGGTTTTACATTTTTCTTTTTCCCTATCTGTTTCATGTTGTGCCATGTTCCTGTTGGCCTAGGCAAGTGGTCCAGTTGAAGAAATTTGAGAAGTTATCATCCTCAGCAGTAAAAGTGTGCCAGTGCAGATATAGCCAAGAATTGGAAAGAGCTGGTGGCCTGGTATGTATAGCCAGTATGTATATCCATTCTCTTCTTGTAACTTCTCTGGAAAACTCTTCCTCAGCATTCTCTTGCTGATAACAAAGAATCAGTAAGAGTGTGAAAAGTGTCTTTAAGCTAAGAAGAGAGTCTGTTTCTTCCCCCTGTTTAAATGTTACATATTCCTTTTCAAACCGAGTTGCATTGGTGAGCAGATTCTGGGCAAAAGAAGAGAATCTAATTAATATAACAGGCTAGGAATATTTCAGTTAACTGTTCTCATTTGAAAAATATTGCTTTCCTGAAATGAAACAGACAGTTTGGTTCAAAAATCTCCTTTCAGATACATTTTGCAAAAAAATAAATAAACAACCACACACTTTAGAAATACAGAAAACAGATTTTAAACTGAACAAAAGTATATTTGATTTTTTTACCAAATATTTTTAAAGTAAAATCAAATCAAATGTTGATAACACTCAAAAGAAAATTCAAATATTCATAAACAAAGGGAAGATTTATTATAATGTACATATATATATATACATTAGAAACACATTTCCAAAAGTTAAGAAGTTTAATTTTTTAATTTAAAATTTATAATCTCAGTTATTTTTATAACTTGTAAAAAAGAACTATTGTACTATGCCTTAAATCTACTTCTTATTTCTTTTATTTATCTTGTATGTATAATTTTTTTTAAAACACAAAAGAAAATTCACACAGTCTGTTAAGGTCCATGTTTGGCTTACAATACTGGAGTCTTCAGAACACCTGCTTTTGAAGAAGGGAAAAATACTTGTTTAAAATTGTTCTGTATTATTGAACAGACTTTCTCTGCAGTGCAGTTATATTTTTCAAGGACAGACTGAATTTTAAACCTCTGTGATTATTTGTAGAGCTAGATATTCTGCTGGTTTTTGCCTGATTGTCATTTACATTGATGCAGAGTCATTGCTGTTTGGGTGCAAAATACTGTAATTCTGAGCTGGTTGATATTTTCCCTACTTTGCACATATATACATCACTAGATGTAGAGCATAACACTGCAGAATTAAGACAGCAGTTTTAAAGATATTGTTAGAGGAAGACTAAGGTTATTTTTCACTGTGTTTTTGTACTGATAAAATACATGTTACATTTTATAAAAGAGGTTAAATGACTTTTTTCACTGTATGAAAAAAATTCCCAAGCCCCTTAGACACCCAGTGACAGAAACACAAACAGCATTAGATTACTATCTTTTAAATTCTTACACAGTTTACCGACATCACACTAAATTATTTTCATATCCCTCAGGTGCATCTCTCTCCTGTAGGTATTAGGCATTCTCCCACTTAATCAGTGCAGTGTGGGAGAGAATAAACCCAAATGAAGGAAGAAAACATTAACTTTGATCAGAGCTTTTTTCACATTTTTGCTAGTTTCAGCCTTTAAAGGCTCAACTTGGTCACCTAAAGACAGGAATATATTAGTGTTCGAAATGCCAGAGACCATATGAAATATACTCACAATAATGTCAAATAAAGTAGAAGATTATGCCTTACTGGAAGGGCAGCTGAAAGACAGGCAAGAGAGGTTAGGTCATCTCAAACATACCTGTGTACTTATGTTTATGCAGCTCAAGACCACTCCAAGAGTTTTAGAA
This sequence comes from Acanthisitta chloris, assembly GCF_000695815.1. Lineage (NCBI taxonomy): Eukaryota > Metazoa > Chordata > Aves > Passeriformes > Acanthisittidae > Acanthisitta > Acanthisitta chloris. The sequence goes on from NW_008683097.1 coordinate 113,999, forward strand.
GTACACAGAAAAAGTAGCAGTATATGTTGTCATTTAAAGGGAAATGTTGCCTTAGAATAATCCTTGCTGTCTGAAGCCAGATCAAAGACTTCATTCACCAGAGATCTGATCTCAGTCTGTCAGGAGAGGCAAAAGCATTGACTTAAAGCACCTTTATGTGTTTTGCTTCATAACTGCAGCAGACTTTAAGGATGCACACAGTCAGTTACTACAACTAAGCTGGCAACCAGTCTCGATAACTCCATCAGGTGACCAAATCCTTCTGGTAAAATTCTACTGTCCCATTTTGAAGCATGCAGAAAATGAAGCAAATCGAGATTTCAGTAGCTGTGCTGAATAACAGTTCGTGTAAAGTTGCCATAGATCAGTATTTCCACTAGGGAATGGAGTAGAATTATGGAAAAGTCTTCAGGCAGGATATGACCACATCTAAATCAATTTTTTTGTGTGTGTCCTGCAGCTAGCACTGTAGCTTGCAATCAAGAGACATCCCTCTCCCTGGTATAACAAATGTGTTTTGCCAGATTATCAGTCATGCCTAAATAAAGCTGAATCTGTCTCTGAGTCTGGCCTGTGGACCAAACTGTAGTTCTCTTCCTCAAGCTTAACCCTGTACTATTTGGGAGAGGGACGGCTGGAGAGCTACCCTGCAAGCAGGGACCTAGCCTTGCTGGCTGGCAACAGGCTGAATGTAAGCCAGCGCTGTCAGCCAAGAGGGCAAACCAGATCCTGGAGTTCATCCAACACAGCATGAACATCCAGTGAGAAGAGGTGATTATCCAACTGTATTCCGTGTTAGTGCAGCCTCACTGTGTCCCGGTCCGGTAAGACTCGGGAGTGTTTGATCAATTCCCCCAGTGTGAATTAAGTCATGAACGAAGTCAAAATACCGCTAGGGAGTGAGACTTTATTATTGGTTACTCAGGGGTGAGAGACGGGGCTATAGGAAAGTTAGAAAAAGGGGAAGCAAGCAAGATTTGGGATGGTGCAGTAGAGATACTCACCACCATAGGTGCAGCAGCATTCAATGATCTGTAGTCATGTAGAAACAGGGATTGTCACTACCACAGTTCTGGCATCATTCTGATGATCCACAGCTGTCTTTTCTTCGGTGGTGAGTGTGCGCCATGTTCTGGACACTGGTCCTGTTTACAGGGCTCTGTCGGGCACTGACTGGTCAGCGTCCCTGGAGTTGAGCCATTCCCAGCCTCGCGGTCTCAGCAGCCGGAAGTGATGTCAGTCATACAATGGTGGATAGTGGTGCCTCGTGGTCTAGGTGGCAGGAGGGGATGTCGATCATTCTCTGGCAGATGGCAGATGGCAGTGGTGCCTCCCTATCTCGGAATGTTGATCATTATCTCTTAGCTGGAGGATTTGGGAGGTGGACAATGATGCCTCTTATCTTGTCGACTGGAGACACCCTGTGAATCAACAAGCCTTGAGGCAAACAGTCCAGGGGTCTTGTTTTCAGTGTCCTTCACCAAGACATCAAGACCAGGCAATGTCGAAACAGACATTTCTTAAAGGTGCCTTGCACACTGTGAGTTGTGTGGGCAGCTATGGGCCCCACGACTTAAGAAGGATGTGAATGTCCTCAAACGCGTTCTCAGGAGGGAAACAAAGCTGGTGAAAGTGCTGGAAGGAGCATGCTATGAGGAGTGGCTGAGCACTTTGAGTTTGTCTGATTTGAAGAAAAGGAGACTGAGGGGAGACCTCATTGCTCTCCACAGCTTCCTGAGGAGGGGAAGTGAAGAGGGAGGTGGTGAGCTCTTCCTGGGACTCAGTGATAGGACGGAAGTGAATGGTTCAAAGCTGTGTCAGGGAAGGTTTCAACTGAATATCAGGAAGCATTTCTTTACCAAGAAGGTGGTCAAACACTGGAACAAGCTTCCTAGAGAGGTGGTTGGTGCCCCAATCTAGTCAGTATTTAAGAGGCATTTGGACAGAATTACAGAATTGGTCAGTTTGGAAAGGACCAGAGTGAGTCATCTGGCTCAACCTCCCTGCTCAAGCAGGGCCATTCTAGAGCACATGGCTCAAGATAGTGTCCAGACAGCTGTTGAATACCTCCAGTGAGAGACAATCCATGACCTGTCTGGTCAACCTGTTCCAGTGCACAGTGGCTTGCATAAAACCAAGTTCTTCCTCATATTCAGGTGGACCTTCCTGTGCATCTGTTTCTGCCTGTTACCTCGTTTTATTGGTTTGCACCACTGAGAAGAGCCTGTCTCAATCTTCTTGGCACCTCCTGTTCACATACTTGTATACATTAATAAGGTCCCCTCTCTTCTTGAGACTGAACAGGCCCAGTTCTCTCAGCCTTTCCTTGCAAGTGAGGTGGTCCAGTCCCTTTACCATTTTTGTTGCCCTTTGCTGGACCCACTCCAGGAGCTCCATGTTCCTCTTGTACTGAGGAGCCCAGGACTGGACACAGTCCTCTAGATGTGGCCTCATGATGGCTGAGTAGAGGGGCAGGATCACCTCCCTTGACCTGCTGGCAATACTTTTTCTAATGTATCCCAGGATTCCATTGGCCTCCTTAGCCACAAGGCCAGACTGTTGACTTGTGGACAGCTTGATATCCACCAGGACCCCCAGGTCCTTCTCCACAGAGCTACTATCCAGCAGGTCTGTGCCCAACTTGTACAGATGCTTGGGGTTATTCCTTTCTTAGTACAGGACCCTGCATTTGCCCTTGTTCAAGGACAATGCCCTTGATAATATGCTCTGACTTTTGGTCAGCCCTGATGGGGTCAGATGGTTGGACTGGATAGTTGCAGGTCCCTCCCAGCTAACATATGCTGTTCTATTCTATTGTATTCTATCCCATAAGAAAAACTGAAACTGATATGTCATGGCAATTTTCGGTATATAAGTCTGCAGTCAGCTGGTATCATTTTTTTTTTTTTTTCATGTGGCCCCCTGGAAAATTCTCAGTCCACAGGGTAATTTTAGTATCTAAGGCAAATGTAATTAATGTTATGAATTCTCGCAAGATTTGAAGATTGTAAGATTTGAATTCTCATAAGATTTTACAGACCAGAGAAAGTTTGACTAAGCATCCAAATCTCCCAAGATTCTCTAACTACTGATGTTAATGCATGTACTTTGAAAAGATAGAACTATGTTTTACAGAGGGACTTCTCTCTTCAAACGAAATTAGACTACTTGCCTAAGGCTTTGAGTACTGTTCTGCTTTCAAAAAGTCAGCAGGCCAGCAAAACACCTTTGATGATTGTGTCACTTCAAACCATACTGACATTTTCAGGCATCTTAAGGTTTTTTTATCTGTGTAACACTATCATATTTTTGTCACTGTTAGAGGGATTCTTTTCTCTTCTCCCCCCTTCCCCTCCTCTTCTCTTTCTTGCTGTTCCTCTTCTCTTCTCCTCTCCCCTCTCTTCCTTCTCTTCCCTTCCTCTATCACATGGTTCTTGTCTGCATTGCTTATAGGATTTGAGGAGACTTTCTGACTTCTCGTAAGGAGCCCAAATTTTATCAGATGACTGTAGGACATGATTATCAATTCAGGGGATGAGGTTGGTGTTTTCTTTGATTCTAAGAGTCCAAAATATTGTGAAGGTTGTGTTTCAGTCATTAGGCTGGTACTTTTACAGCATGACACTGGGGATATGTGTTGTATGCCCAGGAGAGTTAAATGTATGCAGCTAAAGGCATGCTCCTACAGCTTGTGTGGGTGGCTGTATCTGGCACAGAAAGACAAACATGGTGTGACATTGTTCATACAGCCTGTGGGAAGTAAAGCTTTCCCAAAAACACATCTCTCTTCACTTCAGAAAGAGCTTCTGGTCAAGCAGAGAAGTTTGGGAGAAGCAGCAGGACTAAGGTGGACTGAGACTAGGGGCAAGTCTAATCTAGCCCAGCTGGCAAGTGTTCAAGCAACATTGCTTCTCTCCTGCTGTTTGCAAGTAGTGTCTAAACCCCAGTTTCCCTACTAATCAGTATTCTGCCTTTTCTCCAACAGCAGAGCTTTATATAGCTCTTTGATTAAATTAGAGAAATAACACACCTGCCAGGGTAAATAAATAAAGTCCAGGAAAACAAATAAGCCTTTCCCACTGGCTTCTGTGTCCTCTTCTCCTCCGTTCTACTCAAATATTTTACCTGAAAATACTGATTTTGCAAAAATTACTTGTTTGGTGGTTTTTTCCATTGGAAAAATTGAAATTAAATGTTTTGTGCCAGCTTTACATTTACTTGTGTTGGCTGAGCTCCCTTGGAGCCCCATGGGAAATGCAGCTTGTCCTCTTTATGTCTCCTTCCGCCCTATGGGCTGGGCTTCCAGTCTGAACTACATCTTCTGTGAGGAGAAACCCAACACCTTGCTTCCCAATCTGTGTATGTGTCTGTATCTCCATCTTGTTCTGTTTCTTTCTAGAGATCCCATTTATCCTTTTCCTCTGAACTTCTCCCCCCACCCCCACCTTTCTTCTTCTGTCTAATGCCTCCAAGCTTTGCTGCGGCTCAATCCACAAGATCTTTACCTTCCATCAAATGTATTCTTTGGGTACTTTGTTCTGGGCTGATAATGAGGACAAGCTTTGCTCAATATATCTCTTTATATGTCAAATATATCTTTTGCATTACCACAAAAGGTTTTGGTGTATCAAAGAAGGTTTGAAAGAAGATTGGATCACTCTTTGTATTGCACTTATCTTGAGATTCAGAACTTCTGCAACAGCCTGGCATAAAAAAAAAAAAAAAATTGGTTCTCACCTTTGGATAATTTGGGTTTTTTCTAGATGAGGTTTTTTCTTTCTTTTCTTTTTAGAGTTTTGTTTTTTTTTTTTTACTGAACCCTGTAATGATTGATCACATCTAGGACTGGTATCTCTGGTGGCAGAACTTTCACACATGCACAAAACATGGATAAACCTTTTGCTGTATGTGGTGTCAAGAGGGTATTTTTCCCAGATTAGACTCATGGGGATTGTTTTTTCTCTCCCTCTGCTATATATGCATCGCATGGTTTGCTTTCTAGTGTTATCTGTCAGATTCCTTTATGAATAAATGTGTATTCAAATCCTGTTATAAGGTTAAGAAAAAAATTTGGAATGCCCTTGTCCTCTGAGTGTGTGTGTGTCTTTAGTGAAGATAGTGCACATTTTCCATTTTGTGTACTTTCTTTTTTGTCTGTGTAGAAGGGTTAGAAACTTCTGGAAAGAAGGAAGGGAGGGAGAAACCAGGCTTGTTTATTATCACATGACTCTTAGCCCGTTGGTAATAGCAATGTGGTGTGTTGATTCTGGCTGGACAGCAGGTGCCCACCAAAACCATTCTATTACTTCCCTCTTTAACTGGATAGGGGATGAAAAAATATAATGACAGGTTTGTGGGTTGAAATAAGGACCAACAGATTAAACTTGTGGAAAGCAGTTTCTTTTATCACCAATAAAATCAGACTCAGGTAATGAGAAAATAAAAACTAAATTTTAGAACACCTTCCCCCCACCCCTCCCTTCGTCCCAAACTCAACTTTACTCACAATTTTCTTTGCCTCCTCCCCCTGCAGTGGCTCAGGGGATTGGGGAATGGGGGCTGTGATGACATCATGACACGTTGGTTTTGCTGTTGCTTCCTCCTTCCATAGGAGGACTCCTCACACTATTCCATTGCTTCAACATGGAGTCCTCCACCAGCTACAGGTGGGTGTCTGCTCCCTTGTGCTCCTCTGTGAGCTACAGGGGAATCTGCTCTGGCACCTGGATCACCTCCTCTCTCTCCTTCTTCAGTGACTTTGCTGTCTCCAGGGCTATTTAGCTCACATATTTTCACTCCTCTCTCCAGCTGTTGTGCATTTTCCTCCACCCTCCACCCTCTTCTTAACTCCACTACCAGAGAAGTGCTGCCACAGTTGCTGATAGACTCAGCCTTGCCAGTGATGGGTCTCTCTTGGAGCTGGCTGGCAGTGGCTGTGTTGGACGCAGGTGAAGCTTCTACAAAAACATCAGGCTTTGACAATAATAATAGAAAAAGGACATTATTTTTTCAGTGCTGTCCTTTATCCTGTAAGTGTAGTATGTTTACACATAGCATTGTGTGATGCTTAAAATTTATGTTTATTCAGAGAGATATTTCATCCTGTAAATCAACACAATTTTTAAAGAAACCTCCCAGAAATATATTCAGGTAGAATTGCAGTATTTTTTTATACTACATCCAACTTTGGAAGTACACAAACAGAATTCCCTTCAGGTACTGGACTCAAGGTTGTTAACTCTTGCCAAGAAGGAATGAAAGAGGTAGCTGCACAAAGAGTAGATGAAAGCACAAACTTTCTAATTTAACAATTACCTTGCTGATAAAAAAAGTCTTCTTTTTAGTTTTCTATGATGTCTATAAGTTTATGCATATGTTACTGACACAACTGTGCTGTGAGTTAAAAATTTACACAAGTTCTCAGGGACAATCAGATAAGCCAGTTGCCTCTATCAGTGGAATAGGATATAAGAGGACAGCAGACTGTATGGAGCTATGGCTTTCATCCCTGCACGAGAGAATATTGAGAGAACAGGAAAAGGTAAGCAGAGTGAAACAACAAAGCTCAGAGGATGTTACCATACAGAAGGAATTAATATATATCAGAGAATACTAAGAATACATGGTTGAAAAGATACTTTTATCAGCAACGGGCAAAGAGAATCAATACTTAACTACTGTTCAAGGCTGAGAGAGTACACACAAAAATATCACTGCAAGTCTGATAAATCAGTACATGCTAGTGATTTGTCCATCAAAAAAAATTACATTAATTCATTCAGTTGAAATGATAAGGGAAATAAAAAAGATTGTGACATCATGGAAGAAACGGATGTGTGAAAAAGTAAAGAGAATGTGTTAATGAGGTGCTCTGAAAACATAACAAAGAACAACATTGAAACAAAGACAGAAAATATGCATGTTGTCTGACTGAAACTTATGAAGAAGTCTCAGCTGAGTTTACCAAAGAAAAATGCCAGATGTAGTTTGGAAAGGAGTGCTGGGTAAATTCAGGTTAAAAGCCACTATTTGGATGTTACTCAGTTTAGTGAATAGCCTAAAGTGGAAGTTCTACTCCCAGGATATTTCTGAGATTAATTGGGTAGATCTAAGAGAGCTAGAAAGTTTTCAGAGTTTGTAATAGATGATGTTTTAATTTGGCTTAGAGACTTTAAATTATGCAATGAGAGATTTTGGCAAGGTTTTCAGAGAGGAAAAAGAAGTACACCAAAGACTTAGATTAATCTAACAAATGTTCTATGCATTAGACAGAGAGGGACTAATGCTTCACTGTTTTGTGCCCTCAATGTAACTTTGTGTAACTGCAAGGAGAACTCTGCTTTAACAGCATCTATGTTACACAGTTCTCAATAACTATATCAAATATGAAACAGCAGAAACCTATGCTGAGTGTGAATCACTACCCACAGATCCAGGTGAAACCGACTTTTTCTCTCACTAGAATCTCATTGTAATGTCCTGCCACTACAAAGACCATTACAGGCATTTTAAGTGCAATACAGGTTTTAGAGTAATAGTAAAAAAGTCCTTTAAATTTCACCTTTTTGGGAAAAAAAAAATCAATCTTTTTCTGATTGAAATACATTTTATTTGTGTGGTAAGCTGGAATGGAAAAGTCTGGAATCCAGCATTAAAATCCATTTACAATTGTGTGAATTCTAGACAGCAAGCTAACAAAATAGTCTTTTCACAATGGGTTACAGAGAAATTATTTAAATAACTGCATGAGATGAGACAGCTCTATCTGTAAAAAAACAATTTCTTTTAAGTATCAGAACAAATCTGATATTGCCATTTCAGTATCAAACTGCCTTTCTCCAACTATTTACAGTGTAATTGCCAGCCCAATTTTGCTGAAGTTCTGAAATATTTTTCTTTTATGCTCTATCAAAGAATTGTAAGGGGTTTACAAAACTTCAAACACAGCTGTATTTGGGGCAGTAGGGGATGGAGCGAAAGCAACCATCACGGTTGCCCTGAGCCATAGGCCGTAGGATGCTATATTGGATAGAATACAATCACTCCATCATCGGATAAAAGGAGAGAGATTTCCTATTGTGTCTTCCCAGGTCTCTCTAAATCATCTCTGCCCACAAATCTCCCTTGACTCTGGAAATATGTGGAGAAATATGTAATAAAACTATTTGTATATGAAAAGTGCATATAAAGGTAGTCTTTCTATTTTCTTAGCTTACAAAATATAATTTAAATAAGAAGCAAGTTAACTAATTGGTATGTATGGAAAACAAATAGTTATCCACAATTCAGTACCATAAATATTTCCAATTAACATTTTAGCATGAAGCATATGGTTAAGAACTTAGGTTCAATTCAAGCAGAACACCATTTGGGATTTAACAGATAGGTATTCTGCAAAACTCTACAGCATGTTTAGCAAACAGCAGCAAAAAATGTGTGACCAATTTAATCAGTGTGTGCATTGGGAGTGGCTATAAATATGTTTCTAATGAATACCCAACTACCCTTGTGAAATCAACATTTATGTGCTGCTTTTCCTCTCCCTCCTCCACCTGCCTCCTGAACCTTGCAGTCTGTGGCAATTCACTGGTGAAAACAAAAACAAAGAAACAAAAGCAAAGCCTACATGCAAGGGCAAGAGAGGAGCTCTTGCAACTGAGCAGTCTGACAAAAAGGAAAGGAAGTTACAGCTTTACCACCTTCAACTGGATTAACATGCACACAAACATTTACATTTGTAAACAAATCTGTGTGGAATAGTGCCAAAGCTTCTCTTTCCTCTGGAGTTTTGCAAATCTTTCTGCTAGCCTTTGGATGATTTGACAGGCATCAGGGAAGAGCTCCACATGCTTTGTTCCTCAGATACAAATGGAGTCAGAATATAGTCACGATCCTAGTGGGACTGGGGAAGGGATTTATGTCACTACTCATTGCTAGATCTTTTCAGAAGAGGACATCTGTCTGTAGACTGATTTCCTACACTGGCTATTTAATGCCCTGGTCCACCCTGTGGGTTTAGGGGAAGGTAATTTTGAACTACTCTGGGCAGCGTAAAGAAGAAAAAACTCAATTCTCGGGAGGTTAAAAAAAAAATTTTTACTTAGGAGCTTTGGTCACCGTGTGGAATAAGACACTTGGCAAAGGAAAATCAGTAAACTTCACAGCATTCAAACGTTCCGTGCAAACAGCATAGCCTGAGAGAACAAAGCCTTTGCCGAGCACTGATCGCGGCACTCAGCGAGTACTTAAGGGGACACTGCTCTCTGCGGCTTATAACTTAACGTGCTGCAAAGGAGAAGAGAGAGGAAAAGAGAAAAGTAGAGAGAAAAAGAGAAAAGTAGATGAGAAAGAGAGGCAGATAGTCATCACCCGTGGATCCAGCGTGGTCTCATCAGCTTCCAAACCCCGGCCGTGGGACTCGCCCCGTGGCGCTCGTTTCGCTGTCCTTTTTCACCCCTTCCCTGTGCCCAGGGCCCGTCCCAGTGTGAGCTCACACTTGTACCTGAGCTTTAGGCAGAGTCAGGAGCTTTGCTATCATCTTGGGGCTTGCAGCAAGGCCCCGTGGTCGACCACCACCGTCTCACGACTCACATCAGAGCCAAGTGGTCACCGAGCCTATTCCAGCGCGGCCCTGCAGTTAGTCACCCCGATAAGGCTCACGGGGCTGGGGAGGAGCAGCCACCGCTCCCACCTACACAGAGCTCGACCTGTTCCCTCCACCGTTTTCCCAGCTGGTTGTTTTGAGCCAGACAACTTTTCCTCTGGTCCCTGACAGGCTACTGTAAAAAATTTGCCCTGGATCTATTACCAAAAATGCCAACTGCCTTTCATGCACTGTGGTGTGTTTCTACAGTCTTGCTAATAGAGCAGTATTCCATTTACTCAGAATAGCAGAACACTGTTTTGAAAGTCTGGCTGGTGCTGCTGGAGTGGTTTCTGGTACTTGCAAAAAACACGTAATAGGTGGTGCATATCTGCATGGCAGAGGAGGGAAAAGAGAGGACTAAGTAGCTGTTGAGGAGTGAGACTGTGCTTTTCATATTTACTGACATTAAGTAAAATGTTCTTTCTTGGGAGAAGAATTTAATCAATCAAGAAATGATTTTAAGTACCTTTAAAATCGCTTGTTGTCTCAATTTTATATGCTAATGCAATGATTCATACGGCTTCAGTACTGCAGGTTGCAATCAGTCTTTCCAGTAACTAAACACAATCCTTTTAACTAGCATCCTGTAAAATCCACGTTAAGAGGCTGCAAGCCTACTTCATTAATCTTTTCATTAATATACCATTCACCCATGAGTCAAGAAGGGTACAAGGCATCTGTGGGTCATTTTATGCAGATTTTACTCCTTAAATTTCTAGACCATCACAGTAATAGCTTAGTGTGCATTGTTGCAAACATATCTGACAGCATTTCTATCTTCATCTGACAAAAAAAAAGTATATAAGCCAATAAAGGTCCTATTCTGAGGATTGGTTCATATCTAAAAAAATAAAATAATTCTGAAGTATTTTAACCATTACCTTTTAGAAAAAAAAAAAAGAGATATAGGTTGACAGCTTGTATGACAAGTTTTAACCCAATGGGATTTTAAAAAGATTATAAATTAATCCTGAAAATCCAGGTTTATAACAGAAAGCCTGATAGGCTCTTACCTGTATTGCTAGTGAGAGCTGTTAGAATACTAATGCTTTCTTATAAAGCCTTTCAAAATATTTTCTTTTCAAAATTCAAACTTGAAAATAGTTTAGTTGTAACCAAGTGTCAAAGGTATAGCCCTGGAAAGGACAAAAATCCCTCTTTCAGGTTTTTTTATTAAATTATTTTTATTCACCAGAAGTATTTTTAAACCATTTTAAAATAAAATTCTGCATTAAAAAAATAAATCCTTTAGCTTCTGTCCAGCATTGCAACTCAAGATCTTGGGAGTCTTTGCAGCCATTCATGAACTAGGCTTTCAACCATTATGTGGAATGTGTAATTGGTTTCATTTACAAATGAATAAACTGAGTCACACAGTGAAAGTGTCATAGTCTTGCAGCCCTTTTCCCCATTCAGCTTCCACTGCGCAGTAGTTGCTTATTCATTGCCCCAGAATCCACAAAAACTATTTCTATTCCCATTCTTGTAGGAGATTAATTAATCTACTACATTTATTTGGAACATTTGGTTTCCATTCCATGTTTGAGGAGAGACATATAAATGTACCATCCATAATAGATACTAGGGAGCAGAGATGTCAACCAACAAACATTGAAAGGCTGAGGTTCATTCCACCTCACTTGAAAGCCATCTGAACTTGGAGCTTAACCATCCTACACTTCTGTAGATAGCAGAGGAAGAGTCAGGTCCTAAGTGAAGAAGGTATTCAGACACAAAGTGAGTGCTTAAAATGAAAACAGATTCTTTTCCCCTTGTTGAATAGTTTAGGTAGCACCTCAGTGCACCAAAGTGGTTTAGCACATTATTTTTATGGCTAGAATACTAGGATGCTTTTTCTCCCTCTAAAGTTATGCAAAGAACACCAAGCATTTCACTGAAGGCTCTAGAGTCTTTCCACAGTCCACAGTCCTAGTATTTTCCAATGGTATAATACCTGTGTTCAGAGAGCAAGATAAAATCATATAAGGATGAGTAGCAACATGAAGAATAGGAGGAGATGGGATAGGATAGGATATGTTAAGATAAAAATGATAACTGGTGTTATTTATTCCTGGTTTTGTCTGATTTCTAAAATGCATTAAATACCTTTGTGATAGCTTTTGAATATCACATTTACTTCCTACTCTTATGAGTGATACAGTGTAAGAGTCTACTGCCTAGTCTCTTTTTCAACCCTTTCTTCCCATTATATAATTTCCAAACAGTCCCAGAAACTGTAGCCTTACTACTAAATCAAAGAGAAATCACTAACTCAAGCTTTGTTCCCTGACTCAAAAGACTGGAATCTTCTTTAGTAGCTGCAAAGACTTGGACTTTTGAAAGTAACTGGAATCAAGTAGAAAAATGAGGAATCTAATCTACACATCTCTGTGGGCACAAATAAAGTTAACAGCATAAACTTGGTGCATTTTCACTGTCCAGAAAGGTAGTACTGCTAGATTTATTCCATCTATACACTGCAGAGCTGTGCCCATATTAAGTGGGTGTTTGATTGTATTCAGCAATTGCTGTCTGATTATCAGTGTCTGTGAATCCATTTGTGTCACCACATAAAATTCTCCCTCACTACCAGCAGTTTCAGCTATTGTAATTTCCCCAAAGAGGTAAGAGATTTATTCACCCAGCTACAGTACTTGAGAGATTTATCAGTGCTGGACATTGTACAGCTGCTAAATGACCCTCCTGGAATACATGACAAACCAAATATTTTCCTTCCTTCCTTCCTTCCTTCCTTCCTTCCTTCCTTCCTTCCTTCCTTCCTTCCTTCCTTCCTTCCTTCCTTCCTTCCTTCCTTCCTTCCTTCCTTCCTTCCTTCCTTCCTTCCTTCCTTCCTTCCTTCCTTCCTTCCTTCCTTCCTTCCTCCTCTTTGTCTTATTTTCTGTCTTCAGTTTTTTCTTCCTTGTTGAGAATGACTAAGAAAAATAGAAATGTATAAGTGCCTAAATAAATGTCCAAAGTATCATACTGGGCCATGATGTTCCTTCACTTCTCCATTGTGTTGGCATTCAGGTGCATATTGTCATTTACAATGCACTCAGATATTCAGTGGATCATATGATGATCTGAACCTCATGGCTTACAGTCCATGTGTCAGTTGCTCAAGTCAACAGGGATTTTTTTTTCAAGCAGAATGCCAGCTAAGTGAGGGATGTCATAGTGTTCAAAAGTCTATGTCATTGTTCCAGCTACATTAAACAAAAATGATTTCACAGTTTCTGTGGCTCCTCTGCTACCAGCAGTCAGCATCTACTTGTCTAGTGGCTTAGAACTTGAGGAAAGGCAAGATGAGAGCACAAAGAAAGGCATCTCTAAAGACTGTGGGATTAGCATAATCGCTCATGGCTGTTCAAAAGGGACAATTTCCCATTTTCAAGTCATGCCTTACTATTGTAGGAGGGTTTCTTCTTTCCTAAAACATTACAGGGAATCAAAATATGTTGGGAAATAGAAATATATGCATTGAGTATTCATTTTCAAAACCACCTGGGAAAGCAGCTTCAGCCATTTCCCACTAATGCGCGTCTAAATATCGAGAAACTTGTATTTGTGACTTTTGCACCAGAAATACCATTATTTTACTCAGCACCCCTTGCGCATTTTACAACTACTCTTGGAACCCCTTTTTTTCCAACGGTTGTTTCATGCTGTCCAGAAAGTCTTCAAGCTGGTTTAAATTGATTTGCAAATGCAACTGATTGCTCACACTTGCTCTTTATACTGTATGTTATGCTCAAATTCTGGTTTCTGAACAAAGATGAAGCATACTGTCTAAATATATATATATCAAATCAAGAATTTATTGTTGTTACAACTGATATTTTAACACTGTAATTCAAGCATCAATTTTAGTCTTGGTCTAATTCCACAGGAGAAAGAAGGAATCATAATGCACCTATAATACTTACGTGGAGAAATAAGTCTCAATAATAATAATGTAATAAAAATTATAACACTCACTTTTAATTTCTGTCCTTTTTTATGGTGTTATGCCTACCCTTCCACTGCTTTTTTGTATCTTATGCTGCTGACTACTTCACAGAATTACAGAATAATCAGTTGAAAGGAACCTTTGAGGATCACGGAGTCCAACTCCTGGCCCTGCACAGGACATCCCCGACAATCACACCATGTGCCTGAGAGAGCTGTCCAAAAGCCTCTTGAACTCTGTCAGGCTTGGTGCTGTGACAGCTTCCCCAGGGAGCCTGTTCCAGTGCCCAACCACCCTCTGAGTGAAGAACCATTTTCTAATATCCAGCCTAAACATCCCCTGATGCAACTTCAGACCATTCCCTTGAGTGTTGTCACTGGTTGCCAAAGAGAAAAGATCAGTGTCTGCCCCTCTACTTCCCCTTGTGAAGAAGTTGTGTATGGTGATGAGGTCTCCCCTCAGTCTCCTCTTCTCCAGGCTGAACAGACCAAGTCACCTCAGCTGCTCCTCTTACAGCTTCCCCTCAAGGCTCTTCACCAACTTCATTGTCTTTCTTTGGACATTCTCCAATAACATAATAACTTTCTTACATAGTGTTGCCCAAAACTGCACACAGTATTCAAGGTGAGGCCACACCATCACAGAGTGTGATAATCAGCTCCCTTGACTGGTTGGCAGTACCTTGCCTAATGCACCCCAGGACACGGTTGCCAGGGCACTGTTGACTCATATTCAACTTGCCGTCGACAACGACCCCCAGGTCCCTTTCCACAGCACTACTTTCCAGCATCTCTTTCCCCAGTCTGTACATATAGCTAAGGTTGCCCTGTCCCAGATGCAGAATCTGGCACTTGCCTTTGTTAAATTTCATATAGTTGGGGATTACCCAGCTCTCTTATTTGCCTAAGTCTCTCTGCAAGGCCTCTCTGCCTTCAAGGGAGTTAACAGCTCCTCCCAATTTTGTATCTTCTGTGAATTTACTTAATAGTCCTTCAAGTCCTGCATCCAAGTAGTTTATGAAGATGTTGAAGAGCACTGGGCCTAAGATGGAGCCCTGCAGAAGCCACTAGTTACCGGTCGCCAGCTTGACGTAATCCCATTCACTACAACTTTTGTGCATGACCCATGAGCCAGTTGCTCACCCATCACATAGTGTGTTTGTCCAGTTTTATGCTGGACCTTTTGTCCAGAAGGATCTTGTGAGAGACAGCATCAAAAGCTTTACTGAAATCTAAAAAGATTGCATCAACTGGCTTCCCTTGATCAACTAGGTGGGTCATAAATGGAAATGAGGTTTGACAAGCGGGACTTTCCCCTCATGAAGCCATGCTGGCTGTGTCAAATGACTGTGGTATCCTTCAGGTATTTTTCAATACCTCCCAGCATAAGCTTTTCCATGATATTACCCAGGTCCAGAGGTAAGGCTAACAGGCCTGTAGTTACTTACTAGGATCATCCTTCCTGCTCTTTTTGAAATCTGGGACAACATTATCCAGCTTCCAGTCAAGCAGGGCTCTCCAGATTCCCCAAGACCATTGAAAAATCATCAAGAGGTCTCACAATGGCATCAGTCAACTCCTTAAGCATTCTGGGATGAATCCCATCAGGTCCCATAGATTTGTATGGATCCAGCTGGAGCAGCAGATCCCTCACAGCACCAGAGACAACTGGGAGTATAATGCTCTCACAGTTATTGTCCTCCAGCTCAGAGTGCTGGAACCCCCTTGGCCTGCCATTAGTGTTGAAGACAGAGGAGAAGGCATTAAACATCATCTGTGCCATGTCTATATCCGTGTTTATGAGGTGGCCATCTTCATCCTGTAATGGGCTGATGTCACTTCTACACTGCCTTTTGCTACTGATGTGCTTAAAGAAATTCTTTTTATTGTCCCCCACAGTATTGGCCCGGCTTCAGCTCCAGTTGAGTTTTGGCCACATTAATTTTCTCCCTGCAGTGGTGAGCTGCATCTGCATATTTCTCCCATATCACCTGATCCTGCTTCCACTGGGTATACACCATCTTTTTATGTCTTATCTCCAGAAGAAGATTCCTAGTCAGCCGAGCTATCCTTCTGCCTCATCTGCTGGACTTCTGGCATTTAAGAATTGCCTGTTTCTGTGCCCATAGGAGGCGGTGCTTAAAAAGTGACCGGCACTGATGGATTCCGGCACCTGCAAAATTGTTTTCCCAGGGGACCTTGCCCACCAGTTCCCAGAGTAGCCCAAAGTCTGCTATACTCATGTCCAGAGTTGAAGTTGTAGCTTTGCTGGCACTTTTCCTCCTGTCAACAGAGATGTTAAACTTGATTGCTTTGTGGTCACTATGGCCAAGCTGGCTGCTGATCGCTACTTCACTCATGAGATTCTCTCTGTTACAGATCCAGGAGGCTGTCATGCCTGGTTGACTCCTTTCATGCCTGCACCATGAAGTTGTCATCCAGGTGTTTCAGGAATCTTCTTGACCTGTTTGTGTCAGCTGTATGGTGTTCCCCGTTAATACCTGGCAAGTCAAAGTCTCCCATAAGGACAAGGGGCATTGATTTGGAGGCATAACCCAGTTCCCCAAAGAAGAATTCATCAACCTCATCATCTTGGTTGGATGGTTTATAGTAGACTTCCACAATCTGTGATATTTGTTTGTCCCTTGATCCCTACCCAGAGGGTCTCAACCGTGCCATTGCCAACTGCAATGGTTCATTCCAACCCCTCAGCTACATACAATGCCATCCTCTCTTCTCCCCTCCCCCCCTTCCCTGCCTATCCCTCCTGAAGAGCCTGTAACTATCCAGCATAGCACTCCAGTCATAGGACTCATCCCACCTGGTTTCACTTACACTGATGATGTCAAATCTCTGGGACTGAGCCAGAGCTTCAAGTTCCTTTGGTTTGTTTCTCATGCTGTGTGCATTGGTATAGAAACATTAGAGGCATGGTTCCTTACAGTCAACACCTCTTGAAGTGGAATAAGCGATCCCAGTTGTTTTTGCTTCCTGAAGTTTTGCCACGCTGTCCCTCTGTCTATCACTGGCCAGCTACTTAAAGCAGGTTCTTAAAATAGCTTTGGACTGCTATAGAGGGGAACACCTCAGCTGTCAGCTTGTCCTTCTCGCACTGGCAGGAAAATGATGCTGGTGGCTTCTTCTTCATTCTGAGATCCGGTTGGAGTCATTTTTATGTTTTCTACCATGCTTTCTCACCTTTACTCTGTGTTCACTAGTCAGCAGCTCCATGTTATATCTCAATTTATGTATATGGTGACTTTTATGTATTAGGTGTGATTTTTGTTCTCTTTATTACCTTTAAACCAGTTCTGCCCAGATCCAGATCTGCATTGCTGTAACTGACCATGGATGAGTTGTTAACAGCCATGAGATGTTTATAGCTGTGGGATTGTCAGTGCCAGCCTTTTGTCCATGCTTTATTTCATGCCAGTGCACCACTGCAATGGTCCTCCAACACCTTTGCTATCACACCAAGTCCATATTTATCTACGTCATTATGTCAGAGTCAAAAATCTCTCCTGCATAGAGTAGCTTCTCACTACTGCTATCTATACCACACAAAGATAAAGAAAAGTAGAACAAATTAGCCATAGACATTTGGCCAGTTAGAGGAATCATGGTCACAATTAAAGGGGACAAACAATGCTGCAGGCAGGTCAAGAAAAACTCAAGCAGAGCAGGTTTGGCAAGTCTTACTCCTGTGAACCATGCAAACTCAGTGCAAAATATATGACCTGTTATTAGCAATGACAGTGCCATGTTACGAGGCATACATATTGCATGTGACATATATCACAGTTAGCAAGAAGAAGTGAAGCATTGTTTTTAGGCAGAAAAACTGGGGGGTGCAGCAACATCAAGAAGGGTTAATTTTTTGCATGTTTCAGTTTCCCCAGTGTGATGTTGCTGAGGAGATTGATGGGGAGTTTGCAGCTGATTCCAGTTAGTGCAAGGATCAAAATTCCAAGTGTAAACATTTTGCAATTTTACATGTGTTTAAAATCTTCCTATGAAACTGTGTAATGAAATCTTTTGTGAAACAAATACAGAGGTGTTGATGTAAACGGTTCTAAAATATTTTTCTGTTCTGAATGAAAAGCAGTGTTTCAAAATCTGGTACATTGTACCAGGGCTGTGATCTGATTGAAGAAGCCTCAGTTCTGGTCATTTTATACAGCATAATGATACCATTATTTCAGAGCAACAGAGCCCATCTGGTGGCATTTCAACTATGGAGGAGCTGTTTTTTCCTAAAACAAAATAACAAAGATTTCTTTTTTGCATTAATTATGAGAATGATGTGGGCTCTTTCCGTCATTTTCTTTCTCTCTCTTTCTCTCTTTGTGTCTTTCTGTTATTCTCGCTTTTGTTTCTCAGTTCAGCAGCCAATACAATAAATAATAAAATAACCTGTGGATTGGAAGATGGCCCTGTGTGTGCATGGCTCCCAATGAAACTTTTGTGGCATTTCTTATTTCTGCTTAATGCATGAATTCATCCTGATCCCTGACGAGATTCTACATAGCATAAAAACATCCATCTTAAATAAGGTGTTTATGGAAATGCCTTGTATCTCCTATCTGGAAGCTGTTAAGTTTTTTTAGTTATGACTGAGATCCCTAAGGATGTAAACATATGACTTGAACTAATTTAATGCACTAAAAATGAATATTCCTTGCTTATAGACCATCTCCATCTCTAAATAAACCTGTTATTACTGATAAAGGTGACACAAAATGAGATTATGTCTTTCTCATCATTAAACAAAACCTATTATGTAACATTCAAATACTTTTGTCACAGCCGCATTCTGTGGTGTTTTTTTTAATTTCTATTTTATTTTCATTCTAGTTAAAATCGCAAAATAGTAGGAAACTGCAAAAATAATATTATTCTTATGCCTAACAGAGGTGAATCTGCTGAATCTGAGTCTGAAATGACAAGCACATCACTCACTGACACAAACCAGCTGCCAGGCCTCTTTATATGCAAGTCATTCAGTGAGATATCAAAACGTGGAAAATATAATACTCCTACCAACATTTCTTGTTGAATTAATGCCCAGGTGAGTTCTTCTGAAATGCTGCAGTTGTATCTTAGAAAAAACAAGAAGCAGTAAAGCATCATACTTATTAGGACCCAATTTGCCACAGCAGCAGTCAAGTGCTTCAGCCTCTCCCAGTGGCAATAGGGAGGGAGGACTGGGGATAGGGAAACTTAGATTAAATTCATAGTGCAGTGCACATTTAGAATTCAGTATTGACAGCTCTAATTACACACACCTTTCCATCACAAGTTCATTAACTAAGAGGAAAATGCTAGAAACAGCATTATCAACTTAACATGGAAATAAATAAATAAGTGCAGAGCCAACCCCTCCAGAGTTTTTGACCTTTCCCCTTTCTTTTTGGAAAAGCCCGACATGTTTTTCCTTGCACTTTTTTATTTTTTTAGATTGGAGGAAGAAAAAAAAAGCTGTCTGAATATTAATCCTTCATGTTACGTGTCAGAGTGTAGGATTTGATATGCTCTCATGGTATTTGCCTTCCAGCAACTTTTAAAACCAGGCTTCTTAAAAACTAGGCTTCTTCCAGTGTAGATGAAGAAAAATAGACACCCTGAGAAAGCAAATATTTTAGAATAGGTTGAACTGTTTCATGGAAATAATTAATTCTCTCTGTCAGGAAAAGAGAGAGCTTGGCTAGCCAAATACTGGTTGAGGTGAATCCTGCTCCTTCAGAATATACCACTAAGAACACAGGAAGTTCATTATCCAGCACAAGATCAAAGGAAGACCTGCATGTACCACATTAGACATACTTATGTCCCCTGTGCAACTCCATGTGTCAGCTATAGTCCAAATGCAGCACTTTACAGCATTGGAACAGATGCAACATTCAGTTAATTTGAAATATGATTTTCACCAGTGTAGAAGCTGATTGAAGTAATTCATCAGCATATCCCAAGTCAAGTAAGTCAGATAACTTACTCAGTCAAATTAAAATTCACAAGTTACAGATAAAGAAGTATGGGGGCTTGTTGTATAAGATAGTTTTCAGTAAGAACAGCTTATGCATTGTACCAACAAACACAGATTTTGTAAGTAATTACATGTAGGTAATTCTAAACCTCATTAGTGTGGGCACAGTTCCCTGCTTTTCCTCCCTGAGCCTAGGTCTGTATATTTAGTTTCTTAAAATTTGTTGCGTTTTGAACCATTACAAAGTATGGATACATCTTTTCTTTCAGCATCATGTCTCCAGGGAGATTAAAGTTGTATTTTGAGTCAGGCTTCTGCAAAATCTGGTTTGATTCTAGCATCAGTTTGAGGATGTGAAATTCACATGAGCTATGTTGCCACAGCCAGTCCTTATGTAATAAATTATCTGTGATAAGAAAGTGTTCCAGGAAGTTGGAGGAAAGAGTCACTGATGCATCCTTTCCAAGATCATGTAAGACCACTGGCAAGGAGCCCAAATAAGATGGATACATGCCTAGCCTAGGACAAGTTACCACAGTCAGTAAAGATTCCTTGTTTGTTTTTCCATTTTATATAACATTTATTCAAAATTTCATAAATTATGGAGGTATGATAAAACTGCCATGGTTGAACACTCCAGTCATTCAAATTTATAAGAACTTGGTCACATGAATAAAAGTGGAACACAAGCATCTTGCATATGTTCATAGAAATCATGATGCATTTTACTTGTTCGTTTTACAATGTTACTTCTCTAGTGCATGAGTCAGTTTGAAAAATTTGTTTAATAACACTAGTAACATGAATAATGTCTGAAAAGGGAAAATATGAATCAATCCTAATTGACATGCAAATCTGTATTTTATCTACAGATACAGCATGAAATGCATATGACATTTTTCTCTTTATAGCAACAGTAGACTGTAGAACTTTGCAAGCTAGCAGAAGTTTCTACCTTCAAAAATGTCCAAGACTTTGCTATATCTTCAGCAAAATAATCCTTTTATAGGCATTATGCATATTTTAATATGCATATGATTCAGCTCCTCACAGCAAGTTGCAGGATTCAGCTGTTACTACGCAGACTGCTGGAAAGATTACTAGAGTCTTTGCTGTATCTCCTACTGCAAATTTCTTTTTGTCCTCATTCCAGATATTATTCATTACAAAGCACATTTTCTCAATAGGTGCATTAATATTCTGACATGCCAAAGACTATTCTGTTAAAACACTCTGATACTTGGGAAAAAGATGTTATTTTTTATTAAAAAGATTGAGCATCACACATCTATCAGGGTTCCCCATTTTGTTTATCTGACAGTGTTTCTGTTATCTAGCTGGCACAAAGTACTTGATGAAGAGCATTCAGATAATGTTCAAGTTACGTTTTCTGGAGTTGCATTTCTACTTTGGGATTTTTTGTGGGTTGGTTGGTTGCTTGCTTCCTTTTCCATGTTGTCTTTTCTTGGAATAATGGTATCCTTGAATTTCTGGCATATAAAAAGCTCTCATATATTCTATGAGAGCTATGAGAGCTGATTCTGGCTATTTACAAATGCTGTGGAAATACTGCACCCTCTCTAGGAACAGAATCACAGAATCAGTTAGGTTGGACGGGACCACAATGTGTCATCTGGCCCAACCTCCCTACTCGAGTAGGACCATCCTAGGGCATATAGCAATCCTGTAAATGGCCAGAACATATGAGAGCTTCTGATCTGTCAGATGTTCATTCAAGGATACCATTATTCAAAAAACCCAGGTTGTTATCATAGTATCATAGTATGTCAAGGGGTTGGAATGGACCATAGAGGTCATCTAGCCCCAACCCAATCTGTCCTGGACAGGGACACCTCCCACTAGAACAGGTAGCTCA
The DNA here is from genome assembly GCF_000695815.1 of Acanthisitta chloris. Taxonomy (NCBI): domain Eukaryota; kingdom Metazoa; phylum Chordata; class Aves; order Passeriformes; family Acanthisittidae; genus Acanthisitta; species Acanthisitta chloris. The sequence goes on from NW_008683097.1 coordinate 135,452, forward strand.
AGGTTTTATCCAACCTGTCCTTGAACACTGCCAAGTTGGGGCATCCACAGTCTCCCTGGGTAACCTGTGCCAGTGTCTTATCACTCTCACAGTAAAAAAACCTTTCTTCCTAATATCTAATCTAAATTTCCCCTCTTTCTGTTTATGCCTATTACTCCTTGTCCTATCACTAGTGCTCCTACAAAAGAATGCCTCTTTAGCTTCTTTGTAGGCGCCCTTCAGACACTGGGAGGTGGTATGAGGTCTTCACACAACCTTCTCTTCTCCAGGCTGAACAGCCCCAACTTTCTCAGCCTGTATTTGTAGGGAACGTACTCTAGTCCTCTTATGGGCTTTATGACCCTCCTGTGGACTTGCTCCAACAGTTCCATGTCCTTCTTATGCTGGAGACACTAGAACTGTATACGTACTCCAGGTGGGATCTCACAAGAGCAGAATTCTGTTAGCAGAATTATGTCCTCAGTCGTATATGTAAGTTCATTTATGGCTAGTCTACAGTGTTGCTTGCTTCCATAAACAAACAAAACACAAAAATATTTAAAAAATCAGTACATTTCCTGTAGCACTGAAGTACCAGTTAGCATTTTTTAGATGAAAACACTGAACGTGATTTTCTTCTTCAAAGTAAGTGCAGGAGGTCTAAAAACTCATCTGATTTCTTTAGCCTGTATGTAATAATAAAAGGTCCTAAATATTTTACAGCAAGCCTAACTGGGTTCCTCTTTCCATGTCCATCCAGGACTATAAGGAATATGAGTAATTGCCAGACTGGTTTAAGTGATGAACATGTTGGCTGCATAGTATTGACCTGTTGTCTGGCAGGATACCTCTGTCTCCAAAGTAAACAGTATGTTCAAAGTTCAGTAATCCTTTTTGGAAAGCATTATTTGAAATGCTTTTGAGTTATTTTTAACAACTTTTTAAAGTGTCCATTTGCTAGAATAGATAATTCAAAACAAGACTGAAAGGTTTTGCAATGCAGTCAATAAAAGTTGGGGTTTTTTTCTAAGATTTACATGGGAGTTTATTTATGCTTAATTTGACTTTTAAAGAAGTTAGCTTAATTGTGGGCAAGTCCCAGATTCAAAGCTGAAGCAGCTTTATATTTATCCCCAGGTTAGATTTTGTTTCAAATCTTCATATGGTTTGTATGTGCTCTTATAATTATACCACTAGTGCCTCTAAAAACCATTTCTCCTTTTAAATATGCAAAATTTATCAGTGATTAGTAAACATCTGTTACCAGGTGTGTTGCAGAATATTGTCTCTTCATCAGGCTAGGAGGATTGCATTTAATCTGTTTCAATAGCTCAAAAGATTAAAGGTATAAGTACTTTAAGGAAAGTTAGTTTTCTTGTTTACAAATTTTTTCTTCATGTAAAATAGTTCCTCAATAGAACAAATTTTCAAACATCTACATTAATATATTACTGTGTTGACAAATCCCACTTGATAATTCTTCCAAGTTGTCAGTAACAGTGAAGCAATGCTTTTACGCTCTGTACAAGATATTAGATGAGGTGAGAAAGAGTGCTATTGATCCTGTATTAACAATACCTGATGGAGTGTGTTTTCCATTTCGCAGGATGCCCCCACCAACATGACAGCACTGCCAAAATTGTTAGCATTGTGTTAGAGCTGTGTGTCTGGGATAAATGCATAGACAGGTCTAAAAAGTATATTCTCAAAAGCTCTCTGTGAAGTGGAAGACCAGATGAAGAATGCAAGACAGGATAAATCAATTTGCATTAGCTATTCGAATAATAAGTCCAACAGTAAATGCTGTTTAAACAAATGACTGAAATAGGTTTATAGCTAACTGTGAACCTGTTCCCCACAATCACAGCATTTCAAGTTTTGATGTGAACCATATGTTGATTAATACTCAGATACTTAGACTCTTTGCAGCGTAACGAACACACCAGCTGTATCTAGTTTCATTTTGCTCCGGTGAGGAACTTAGGTGTCCCAATTCAACTAAGCATTTAATCACGGTCTTACATCTTCTTTAAGCATTTTGTTGAATTTAAGTACTGAATTCAAAACCCAAAGTCTCATTGGCATATGTACTCCCCTGAGACCCTAGTGATGTTAGAAGACTATTGTTGGGCTGCAGATTTCACAGAAGGAATGGACTGTAACACCCCTCCCTCTATCTTTCTGAAAGACCTGCTATTACAAACCGTTGTATTTTAACCCCAACTGACAACTCAGTACCACAAACAGCCACTCATTCACTCCTCAATAGTGGGATGAGGGAGCAAATTGGAATGTTAAAGTGAGAAAAATTGTGGGTTGAGATAAAGACAGTTTACTAGGTAAAGCAAAAGCTTCACACACAAGCAAAGTAAACCAAGGAATTTATTTACTGCTTTCCATGGGCAGACAGGTGTTCAGCCGTCCCCAGGAAAGCAGGGTTCCATCATATGTTAGCAGTGACTTGGGAAGGCAAGCATCATCATTCCAAATACCTCCCCCTGCTTTCTTCTTTTCCCAGTTTTATAAGCTGAGCATGATGACATATGGCATGGGATATTCCTTTGGACAGTTGGAGTCAGCTGTCCCTTCTGTGTCCCCTCCGAACTCCTTGTGCATCTCCAACCTGCTTGCTGGTGGGTGGGGAAGAGGCAGAAAAGGCCTTGACTCTGCAAGCACTGCTCAGCAGTAACAAAACCATCCCTGTGATATCAGCCCTGTTTTCAGCACAAATCCAAAACACAGCCCCATACCAGCTACTGTGAAGAAAATTAACTCTATCCCAGTTTATTAATTTCCAAGCTAAGTAATGACAAGGAAATGATTTGACATTTGGAGATCCCAATCAAACCTCAATTCCATTTGATAGGTATTTATTTAAGCAAACCATTAAATTTAGCATAAACCAGATTGAGAGCCACTTTTCTCAGATTATCACGTAATTTAGGATATGATGAGACTAAAATTTTAGGATTTGGTCCACGTATGATAATTTAGAGATATGGGTTTTAAGTCTTCTCAATTCATATTCTCACATCATTTGTCTAGCCCATCAAGTCAGATGTACTAGAGGAGGAAAGGGCATCAGAATCTGTCTTGTCTTTCAGAAGAAAGTAATTTTGTGTCATAGCTGCCTAACTTAAGTATAAGGTTTATATCTGAGAAGGATGAGCAGAGTTAAGCAGTTTTCTCCATGTTAAGACACAATCTATCTTCAAATACTAGAATTTAAGACCCAGACCCTGAGAATGCTGGAGTCTATAATGTAAAACCAACCTGCTTGTCATCAAAACTTTTACATGTTTCATATTTAGATACCTGAAAGCTGAAATTTGCAACCTGTTTCTTTCAGCATTTAGCTAAGACAGTGTATTCACTCAGACTGTTATAATGGCAATAACTTTTTTTTGAGGCCACTGTCTTAATAATTTTGTAGATTTTTTCTGCTCTGTATGCTTCTGTATTTGTCATGGAGCTAAGAAATGTATCTACTGTAGGTACAATTTCAAGAGTTTATTTCTGTTCTGATATCTCTGCTGTAAGTGTTCTTCAAATAAGACAGTAGGTTGTTGACCTTGTGTTCATGCATGCACAAAGCATAAGAACAGTGACAAAAGCTCTGTGGTCTGTTTGGATCATAAAAGTGAAGATTATTTCTCTGGTTTGTAAAACAGCACCCTTATCTGCACATTTTTGGCAGGGGTCTTATGCCTGTTAACTAAATTTAATTTTGAAAACATCAACGTAAAGCAACATTCACAGCCAAGAATTGCGTCCGTATTCAATTCTAATTCTTTGAAGTTTAGAAATAGATTTCACCTTTACTGAAATTCCAACTCCATAAATCTATGCAGCTAAAAAAAATCCCAACAAATGAACATCTCCTTTGTGTCCACATGTAAATATAAACATTTATAACACATATACTTACGTTCATGCAGACATAGGTTTATCTGACTTGCTTTCAACCTAATTTGCTTTCGCCTTCATTCTGAAAATGTCATAACCTTCTCTTATTAGCACACCAAGAGCCCTTTTCCTCTGGTACATGTTCTTTTCTTGAGGTCATGACAGGTCATACATTTCCCTCAATAGATATAGCTATCAAAGCACCAATCATCTAACAGATACATGTTGTAACTGTGGAACAATTCAAGTGTGTCACTGTCATAATCCAATGATGAAGGTCACCAGCACCATGACTTGCCTTGTATCAAGATCACAGTCCCTGAGTACTCCATTAGCAACTACACAGTTTGGCTTTCATAGTCCCTGGCAGTACACCGAATAGCAATAATTAACTACACTGTCAGAAATTTCCTTTGCATGCTTTTAGTTTGAATGTTCAGTTGAGTAATACCAATGCTTTTTTTTCTGTTGATATTTAACAATAAAGATAGTTTGTCTAAAATAAGCAGTGTAAGATTCTTCAACTTCTCACTAAAGGTCATTTTGACCAATTACATTACAAAAGAAAGGTAAAAAAAGAATGAAGTAACACTTACTGTGAATCCTAATTGTTGTTCATAATAAAGTAAATTGCATCTGTGAATGTCATTTTGCTTCCTCACTTATAAGAATGGGTTTATATGTTGAATTGTGCTATTTCTCTATAACATATCCAGGTGCAAATGAAAGTAAAGGTAGCTAGTTATAAAAACATAGAACCATAGAAAAGCTTGGGTTGAAGTGACCTTGAAGATAATATAGTTTCAACTCCCTTGCCATGGGCAGGCATACAACTTATTAGATCAGGTTACTCAAGGCCCCATCCAACCTGGCCTTGAACACTTGCAGGGGTGGGGTATCCACAATTTCTCTGGGTAGCTAATTCCAGTGCCTCACTACCCTCTGAATAAAGATTTTCTTTATATCATCTAATCTAAATCTCTTAGTTTAAAACCATCTCCCCTTGACCTATGACTGTCTACGCATGTAAGAAAATCACTCTCACTCTTTATTGTAAGCCCCTTTAAGTACAGGAAGTCCACAATAAGGTCTCCCCAGAGCCTTCTTGTTTCCAGGCTGAACAGCCCCAACTTTCTCAGCCTGTCTTCATAGAAGACATGCTCCAGACCTCTGATTATGTTCATGGCCCTCCTCTGGACCCACTCCAACAGATCCACATCCTTCTTGTGTTGAGGACTTCAGACCTGCATTCAGTACTCCAAGTGGGGCCTCATGTGGGCAGTGTAGAGTTGTAAATATTTTTTCACTGAGACAATTAAGTAAATGTCTGTTAGGTGCTTTTTTCTCTTCTTTCTTTCTTTTAAAAATTACAGATTTCAAGTTGCATTCTTCCTGAACTCTAGCTTATTAAAAAGGATTTCAGCATGAATTCTTCCAGAAACTGAAATATGAGTAGAAAATAGTCCTTCAGCAAATGCTTGCTTTGTTGAAAATAAGTTATTTACAATGTTCATGCAGTCTGACTGGTTTGGTCAAACTTTGGATAAAAGAAGAAAAATCAGATCAAATAGTAAATTTTATGCACTATTAATTGAGTATTTTAGAGTAGAAGTAGCCTTCTGGTAGAAAAAAAATTATTCTAAATCAGATTTAACTATATGTTGTAAACTTTGTATCCTCTACAGAGCTAATGACAGTTTTCCAAATAGTTTAAAAGATGTTCTTGCTGCCTTTACATATTCCACTGAATGTACATTCTACTAGGTCCTGTCTGCTTTAGTGTTTGTAAGTTTTTTAATTCTCTTCTTGAACAATTACATTCCTCTTCAGGAAATGAAAGATGAAACACCGTAACAAGTTTAGCACTCCTGTTAATGCATTGGTGTTGAACAGTTGCCATAGTCCATACCAGAGGTGTTTGCATTTCAAAGCTGGGTGCAAAGAACAAGATAATGAATACAGGAATTTTAATTTGTGCACATGTATGTCTGTGTGTGCTTAGTGAAAAAACTTGTGAGATTTTATTGTAGTTCCTAGGAATTTTTGTTGAGTTTTTGTAAGAGTAGAACATGAAAACTGAAGAAAGTCCACAGTGCAGAATGACCCATAAGGGAACTTAAGGTTTGTCTCTTTCTTATATCTGTCCCTAAAATGAAGAATGAAAAATCAGTGAGAAATCAGTGCTTGACCCTCCACCTTCTCCTTGTATACAGTGTTGAGGTCTCCCCTCAGTCTCCTCCAAGCTGAACTGACCAAGTGACCTCAGCAACTCCTCATATGGCTTCCCCATAAGGCCCTTCACCATCTTCATTGCCCTCTTTTAGATGTTCTCTAATAGTTTTATATCCTTTTTGTAATGTGGTGGGTAGTTTAGGATTATTGGTATCCTTGCTGCTTAAACCTACCTCCTTCTGTTAGCTGATATGTCTTGGAGAGGTATTCAAAATAAGAACAAGCAATCTGACAATCCAGCAGTGTGGATGAGCAAGGTTCCATGTCTCAGGTTCACCCTCTGGCCTGCTTTTATTTAACAATGCATGTGTACCCCTCTGCCTGTTCTGGATGATCAATGAACCCAAAATGAGTCACAGCAGGCATCAGTAAATACAGCCAAAGCTGAAGATATGGCCATTTAGAAGAAGGAATAACAGTTTGGTTCAAAGCTCTGAGTGCAAACAACAGAAATGTAATCGATTTGGACTGCAGCATGTGCAGAGAGAACACACCGTTTCTATACTTTGTGTTGCATTCGCATCTGAAAGTTCTGGTTTAGAGTTAGCCTGGATGAGGAGCCACTGGCCTGCACCTTGAACACTGGGTTGAAGCAGTGTTGAAGGCATGAATGGAGGAAAGGAATTCTGAGATGAGAGCTTGAGCTCTTCAGGTACTCTTACTCTCACTTATCTTTAGGCACTCTTGCGATCTGTGCTGTTGAGAAACAGAAATCGTGGTCTCTGAAGAAATCAGGTGGAAGTTGAACCACTTCTGTGTCTGCTTAAAATACACTGAAGTTTCGATATCTTCACAAAATTCAACTGAAAATGTTCTTCTGTGGGTAGCTACATGGCTTGTTGAATTAATTTTTTAAATAGTGTTGATGAGTCTGAATATTGTGTTTACAACCCTGATCTATCAAATCGTTCTGTCTGACCTGGTTCTATGTAATTGGGGGTGTGATAGGCAGATGTTTGGGAAATTTCAGCTTTGCTCAGCTTGCAGGGAGATCCTAGTCAGATTTTGTTCAACACGCTTCAGAGTTTTGCCTAGCTCTTATTCCAGTTACCTCCATGCTTGTGAGAGTGCTTAAAAAATTAAAAAATGGGAATGCAAGCTCTCTGGAAGGGGGAGCCAAGGCATTCATTCATGGGCAAGTAACGACGTACAATGCAAAGATGGCACCAGTGTACTCTCTGCCATTGCTTCTTTGCCCTGAGCAAAACAAGAGCATCTTGTGAATGTAGGGGAAAGCTGCTTCAAATTATGTGTTAAATTATGCTCTAAATTACACACATTTGTTAGATGTTGCTGGAGGCCTGTTCTGCTTCTTCTTCTGAGATAGTATCTTAGCACAGGTCAGTCAGACCTAAAGTCTGTTTCTGTAAATTGAGCTCATCTCAGTATAATCCCCTGAGTATTGAGTCAGCTAAATAGTTATTTTCTTTACAATGCAAATACTTTTGTTTTGATTATGTTTTTTTTTTGTAATAGTTTCTTTTTTGGGTTTTGGTGGGGGTTTTTTGGTTGCTGTTTTAAAATAAAGATGACTAATAACTATTACTTTTTCTGTGGTTGGTGATTAAAGGTATTTTCCTTGCTTGATCCATTAAATTTTATTTTGAGCAGCACTATGAAACTTGAACTCAATATAAGCCAACATAGCTAATTTTATGAGACACTTAAAGAACATAGTTACATTGCATGTAGTCCCTATGTGTGTGTTAGCTGTGATATTCAGTACTCCTGTGTAAAACATTTCTGAGCTTAAATGTAGCCATTACTAACCATAATAAAGTATTTTGAATTTACAGAGAGGGCAAAGCCAGAATTTTTAGGTCATAGGTTGCACAATTACTTTATTAAGGACTTCACCCTTAGCAATCAGTGAGATTTCTCCAGGCTAGAATGTCTGTTATCAACATGAGGCATCACTGCAGTGTGTCCTTGCAGCCCTGCAGCAAGTAGCTCTTGACTGACTAATGTAGCCAGTGTTATCTTTGTGCATGCTACCTGCAAAACAGGTTTGTAAGCAGTTAAACAGTAAAAGGCACAGAAACATCTTACAAGTCAGTATCATCATGAAGAAGAGTTTTTCCTTACATTACAGTACTGAAAGCCAGTGCACAATTCTTAAATACCTACAAAGATCACTAGACATGGTTAGAACAATTTTTTTGCAGATCTTTCAAATTAAAAATGTTTTCTCTGAGAAACAAATATAATCTGCTTTGTAATTTAAGTCCTGGATGATATTATTAGGCCAAATAACAGCTGTGATTTCTTCAGGGAGAGTTTAATCAGTTTGTTGTGACAAGGTACCAGGAACTCAATTGTGATTGATCACTATTGCACAAGAACTGGCCAGAAGTCAGTCTGAGCAAATCATTTAAACAGTGCCTCAGAGCTGCAGAACCTCAGACAATGAGAGGCCTCTTGAAGCTGGCAGAAATATTAGCAGGCTGTAGGAATGGAAGGGTTTTCAGTGGCTCTGCAAATACTGCCTTTGGCATGGCCAGGGGAACTTCTGTTATCTCATTACTCAGTGCATTGGTTCTCAAGATAGGATGAAGGGTAAAATAGATCGCTCTCTGAGGCTGCCTTACTGCTAACAGTAAAGTGTCAGTGAATTTTCATGAAATTAAAAAATACTCTTTCTATGAAAAATACATTTTCTGTGGTTCTGCAGGAGTTGTTGGGGTTTTTTGCTTTTCATAGACTTAGGTAATCCTAGAGACACACTAATTGATGGGTAACTGCCATGTTTCCTGACTATAAAATTTCATCCAAAATGCTTACATTAAATCAATATGTCATGGGTGATCTAGACAACACCCTTTAAAGCAACATTGAATCGAAGGCATAAAGTGTGCTGGTTTGAGCTGAAGTAGAGTTAACTTTCTTCACAGAGGCTAGTACGAGGCTATGTTTGGGTTTGGTGCGGAGCACAGAGTTGATAATGCAGAGATGTTTTTGTTATTGCTGAGCAGAGCTTACACAGAGTCAAGGCCTTTGCTGCTTCTCCGCGCTACCACGTTGGCAAGGAATTTGGAGATGCATGGGAGACTGGGAGGAGACACAGCTGGGACAGGTGACCCAAACTGACCAAAGGGATATTCCATACCATATGACATCATGCTCAGTATATAAGGTGGGAGGAAGAAGGAGGAAGGGGGGACATCGGGAGTTATGTCGTCCGTCTTCCCAAGGAACCGTTACGCGTGATGGGCCCTGCTCTCCTGGAGATGGCTAAACACCTCCTGTCTTCGGGAAGCAGTGAATTAATTCCTTGTTTTGCTTTGCTTGTGTGTGCAGCTTTTGCTTTGTCTATTAAACTGTCTTTATCTCAACCCATGAGTTTTTGTAGCTTTTATCCTTCTAATTGGCTCCCCCATCCCATTGGTGGGGGAGTGAGTGAGAGGCTGCATGGCTCTTGGCTGCTGGCTAGGGTTAAACCACGACATAAAGTCATCAAGCAAATCAATAGTCCACCAAATCCCAAGTTAAATAATTTTTGTGTCTATTTGCCTTTGTATTGGTTACATAGTGGATCCCACTTTCAGTTGCTAGATCTTATAATATTCTACATCTGTGTTTACTGACAGCAATCTTCTTTGATATAACAAGCGATAGGACAAGAGGATGTGGCCTCAAGTTGTGGTATGGAAGGTTAACATGAGATATTAGGAAAGCATTATCAAGCATTGGAACAGGCTGCCCAGGTAAGTGGAGGTATTTAAAAGACGTGTGGATGTGGCACTTGAAGACATGGTTTAATGGTAGATTTGGCAGTGCCAGGTTAACAGTTGGACTTGCTGAATTTAAAGGGTCTTTTACAATCTAAATAATTCTATGATTCTATGATTCTACTCATAACAACCAAGATTCCCAAAGGATTTTCTCTGCTTGCTAGCACATGGTAATCTCTGTGCCATCATACCTTAACCAGTATTGTTATTAGTGCTGTAAAATGGTTTACTACAGGCTCCTTCTTTTGAGATGATCCAAAATCATTATACCATAAAATATCCTAACATGGGCAGAATCATGGCATCAACATTTGCCCTATGCCTCCCGGAACCTATTTGTGGCTCAATAGATTGTCAGCACTTGCTATAGTAATGTCACCATTCTGCTGGCAGTGATCATATCCACCTTTTCTTTAGGTAATTTAACTGAATAAAGCTCCTTTAATAACTGATTAGAACATGATTTCCTGACCCCATATATTTCTGTCTAAGCCTAATTTTCACTTTCAACACCTTTTTTTTTTTTCCCTTTATAATGTTGATGCTAGAATCACATACAATATTCTAGTAATAGCTTTACTAGTGCTGTAGATCAGCTTTCTACTTCTACTCAGTATTTCTATGCCTATGCATCCAAAGATCACAGCTGCTTATCCAGATGTCATATTAAAGTAAGAGCTCATCACCACGAGCTATTTCAATTCCCAACTACCCATTTCCCAAGTCATTTATTTCTAAAATATTTTATTTTCTGCTGTATATATTTTGTCTTGAAATGGTAAAATGGGAAAACAGAAACAGATAAAGGGTGAGAAAAAAATCATTGAAAAGAATACATATTGAAAAATTGTAAAGACCAGCTAAAAAAAAAAAGAGGAATGGGAAGCACTTTCATATGTAAGAGATAAAACCACTTTCATGGTCACCTTTCTAAAAGTCAGAGGTAAGAAGTTATATATGCTTGCACTTTTCCCCCAAATGACTTAGTATAAGTGTTTGGAAAGCTAAAAATCTTCAGGAGTAGGATGCCTACAATATTTTATTCCATTTTCTGTGGAACAAATATTTAGCTCCCTCTACCAATTTCATCTTCTCCTAGGTTGTTAATTTTACATAATGCGATTTTGGTTATATATATCTATATCTATCTATATATATAAATATATAAAACTTACACGTTTAGGCAAACATCATGACTGATGAAATGCTCTCACTATATTCCAGCCAGGTCTAGCTGGAAAAGAGCAGCTTTCTAGTTCACCGCTGGAAGCACTTAAACAAACAGGTAACAAAGGACTAGAGAAAGTTGTAAGTAAGGAGAGCTGCTGGCAGGAGATGTAGAACTGAAAACAGGATCTGGATGAAAGAAGATTCTGGTAACTTATCAGCACTTTTCTTGCTTTACATTTAGCTTTGAAATTACCATTCATAATCATAAACAAACAAAAACCCAACAGGCATCAATGAGAGCATGCCAGGAACATGCTCAAATTGGTATTACTAGAGTGCTAGTATGGCACACTGAATTGTGAAGCTATGATAACAAATGGTCCAGACAACCCTGCAGAGATACAGGGGAAAGAGGGAGAAGCAGGAAAGGAAAAGACATTGGCCAAATTTTTCAGAAAAGTTAAATGAGGGGAAAAATAAAGAAAATTGTGATTGGACTAGAAGGACTGAAAGATATCAATATTGCAGACATCTGCTTTTCATTAGACAAAGTCAATCCTTTAATTTCTTATGTTAAAATTGTCCTCTATTTGCAGATTATTTTGGTGTCTTTCTGTCCATTTATTTCTATGATATTCAAAGTTGCATTTATTGGAAGTGATTGATTAGATGACTGTTTATGTTTCCTGACTGAATGAAGCAATACTTTTGGTGTGGGTTTGTTTAATGAAGCAATGTAAAATTTTCTCTTTTATAGTTTGGAAAATCTCTCTTTTGAGAATGGTTATTTGTAAATACCCTACTTCTCCTATATTTCATATAACCTTTTCCAGGTCTGAAGTGGTGACTGTGAAGACAGAGAAAAGGAACAGATGAGCATATAGGTGAGTTTATGAAATAATTCACATCTGTTTGGCAGCTAACAAAAATCCTGGTAAGAGGAGTCTGTATCACAGTCCATATCAGAATTCAAATGAGTACCTAGGAAAGTGTTTTCCATTGTGAACAAGATCCAAAGCCCACTGAGGCTGATTTTGTGGGTTTCTTGTAACTTCACAGAGCTAAGAAAGCACCTTATATGCTCAGATAATTAAAAAATAAAAACAAGCAATTTCTTGTGCGCTAGAAGTGATATGATACACATGGTTTAAACACATTTTGTATCTCCTCCAGATGAAAGGACATAAGTAAATCATCTTCATTGTTGTCACCACTATTAAGTTACTTGAACCAAGATTGGCAGATTTTCAATAATTTGATTCTTAAGATATGCATTTCCTGTAGAAAACAAAATGGATGAGCAAGTGGCTGGCATATGGTAGAAGATGTCATAAATAAAGCCTTACAAGGAACCAGAGAAAGTGGGTCAGAGAAAAAAAAAGAAGTACTTTTCTTCACTCCTAATGGAAGTGGTTTGAACCACCTGAACCAAAAGGCCAAAAGATCCCAAGGAACAAATTAAAAAAAGAAGATATTTCTAATAGAATGGGCAGATTATAAAGTGATGACCTTCAGCTAGACAGAGAGAAAGAGAGAGAGAGGGGGAGAGAGAGAGATATGGGAAAATATGTCATGTTTCTGGGGGAATTCATGTGTGTTTGGCAAAAAAAAAAAATTGGCAATAGTAAGTAGAACTCTGAAGCTATGGCTGGCAAAGAAGACGCAAAAAAGATAAGCTCTTGGCAAGAAAGAAGAAAGGAAACTGAGCCTGCCATCTGAGAATGGACTGGCAGAGAAAGACAAATGCATTATGTCAATTAGCAATACTGGATGCCTGAAGGAACGGGTATGGGTTTGAAAGGATGAAAGACATGGATAGATGTACCTGAATAGAAGGATATGAGACCCACAGTAAGGTATGGAGATTAGAGAAATGGGAATAGAATAGAAATGTTTGTCAGTAGCTAGGTAGGAAATTGTTTGATATGGTGCTAAAAGAGCCTATAACTCTTTAGACAGGAAAATTGAACTGTTACAGGGGAAAGGGTACAAAGTCTGGCAAGAAGTACCTGGTGAAACCATGAGAGAGGACTTAGGTCTGACAAGAAGGAGACCTGAAAAAAAGAAAACAAGAAAAAGAAATGAAAGCTAGGTGAAAGCCTGAAAAGCTCAAATTTTATTACCTAGTGCTAGACAACAAAATAGTTGTATTGCTCAAAACCAGAAAGAAACCCCAGGTAAAGAAGCTGCATAATAGACTACTAAACAGTTTGATTAAAAAAGTCATGACAGCTAGTGGAAGGAAGGAATCTTCAGGATATGTCCATTGATGAAAAAGGTGAACACCAGGAAATACTATTTTAATGTGATCCAGAGCATTTTATTTATATCTCCTATGAGCACTGGAAAAAAAATGATCTTACCTATGCATATTGTGACTTGGAATATGTCCATAATCAGCTGGACTGAAGGCATCAAAGTACCAGAATGATATATCAGTCTCATACTGAGGCTGAGCTTTTGTGTATGTCATTCTTGCACCAAGAATTTTCCCACTGCATAATGAAATGCACCTTTCCAGTTGTGCTTAAGTGAGTTTTAAGGATCTTAGCTCTTAAGTACTGCCTTTTCAGACTTGAGAAGATACTTGGAATTTTGAAGTGACTTAAACATTTCTTAAAGAAATCAGTTTATTGACAATTTCGGTCTTCTACTTTCTCCTAATCATTCAGCCACTTCCATCCATGTCAGGAGGGGTGCAGTATATGTAACATACGTGCTTAACCATCAGTATCCACTGGAGATCTGCATTGTCTGAGGGCAGATGCTTGAGACAACACATTTGAAATAGTACCAGAGACCTTTTTCTGGACAAATGAACTGAGGCTCCTTTGAACAGCCAATGATGTCTGGAGAGCTGAAGATCTGACCAAATCTAAGTGACTGTATTGAGGTGGGCTGAGTAGCTCAGCAGTCTGTGTTAACCACAATCACTAGATCTCCACTATCTATGACAGAAATTTAAATGCTATAGCTGATAGGTAGACATGTGTATAGAGACACCTAGAGTGTCTAAAATTTGAGGAGTAGCTGACCACAGCCTCTAATACCCTTTGAGATGTCTTTGAGATATCCCAGATATGCCTCAGCTGCTGTTTTAGAAAGTGGCTTATGGGCGTCTCTTATGGGCCCTAATTTTAATTTCTGTCCATTTTAGAGTGAATCTATGTTAAACTCTTAGCTTAGATCAGTAATGGATCTTGGCAATGTGCCTGCTGGTTGTGCCCATGTGCTGTATTTGGGCTTGTATTATGAAACTGTCCTAGAGTACATGAACCTGTTTACTTTTGGATTAAATTTAACTAGAATATGCCTTCCGTAAATGTTTCTAAAGCTTTCTAGGTACAAATGTGAAATTAGTCACTAGACCAGATTATAAAATGCTGAAATATGTGCTCAGCACCCACTGTTTCACTCTACAGACTTGCCTGTGTAAGTTGGGACTGTATCTTGGGATGCATCAAGAGAAGTATGACCAGCAGGTCAAAGAAGACAATTCTTTCCCTCTACTCCACTCTCTCGAGACTTTATCTGGAGGACTGTGTCCAGCTCTGGGGCCCCAGCACAAGAAAGACATGAACTTGTTGGAGTGAGTCCAGAGGATGGCCACAAAACTGCCAGAAACATTGATACAGGGATGGTAGACATGGCAGAAGACTCTCAGGCGTATCTGCTCCTTTCTGGAGGAGCGACTAGAGGCTGTCAGAGTTACTCTAGAAAATCTGAAGTGGCATTTAGTTCTCTTTTTAGGTGAGAGAATTTAGGCTGCTCTGATGTCTTTATTGCTTATCCTGCTTTTGAAGTCTATATATGTTGCAGACTACTCGGAACATGGTAGTACCTCTGTATATAACTTTGTGAGAAATTTCACTGATTGCACCTAATATCTGTATAGTGGTTTACGAACAGGATCAGGTATTTGCGGTTCATGTCTCTTTGTTTTTTTCTTTCCTTGCTTTGTTTCCTCTGTAGTTATTTTCAATGACTAATTATCATTTCCTTCTCTCCAGTTCATCACACTGTGGGGACTTCCAAGCAATAATATATTATGTAAAAATATATTTCTCTACATTTCATTTTACTGCTTGTTATTTCTCCAGCCATCTCTAACATACACGTTTCTACTACAGTAACAAAGACTGAAAAATAATTCAGCTAAGACCCATGCTTACCACTTTGTTATAAAAAATTGCTTGTGTTACTAAAATTACTAAAATTAAAGCGCAAATTTCCCTAGCTTATCAAGCACACATTGTTGGATGTAATTTCTGTTGCCTGCTACTTCCTATCAATATCTTGATTTATCTTGAAACACTGAGCAGTGGGAACCTACTACTAGAGAAAAGCAAAATAAGTTTTCATAATGGAGCTTTTCTTTTCTGTAACTTTCTTATTTTTGAAGAAATAGTATGCTGTTACCCTTGCTGAGAATTAAAAGCCAAACATATGCTAGTGCTCATATGATGCACATCGTTTACACTACCTGAGTGCTTTTTGCTTTTCATAGACTCACTGTGTCTTCAGGCATTTAGTTCCTGATTCAGCAAAATAATTATTCATATTAAGTGTGTGGAATATAATTAAGAGTATTGACTTTACCAAGACTAATGCATAGTAAGGAAAATGTGTACTAATCAAGACTCTTGATTCAACAGGCTAATCATATATGTTGCCATACACTTGTATGACCTTAATTTAAAATAAAAATGCCTGTAAAGCAAATGTGAATACTGAATGACTTACTAGCACTTTTTCAGTTTAAGAAGCAGAAATTCTTTCACTACTGCTGAAAACAATGTGGGAGTGTTCTCATCTCTATTTTTACACTGATATTTTGTACAAAATTATAGTGGTAGCATGTGGGCATCTAAGTTGCAGGCTCTCTTTGACTTGACGCTTTTCTACTTCACATCTTCCAGGACAGAACTTTCATTAAATGATTATGGAAAAGAATGGGATTTTTTTTTCTGAAACCTGCCAGGAAACAGTCAGATTCATAAGGCTGATGGCTAGATCTTACTCAGAAATGCAGCTGGGTTCTGGTTAGGCACTCACTAGGAATGATGACTTTAGAAATGCAGCCGAGTCTCATATAACAGACTTTGTGGGTCTACTCAAAAAAGTGTGAGTGATAATCCTTTCCAACCCTAAAGGAGCACTGTGAGGACAACTATGTTAAAATAGGTTATTAATATGTGTTATCATAGTTGAAGGGTATAAATGTCTAAGAAAGATATATATTTGAGTGCTAATATAAAGGTAAACTTAAATGCTAATATAAAGTGACTGTAAATGTATCAGATCAGAAGATAGCGTCTTACCTCCAGTTTATGTTTAGACTGTTCAGGACTGCAGAAGATATAAAGAAATCGAGGTATGAGGTCCATAGATCCATGATGTTACAGCACTTTTATGCCACTGATTTACAAAGGAAGAATAGCAGATGAAATGAAAATGTCATTCAGTAACCGGAGAAAAAAATGTTGGGCTGTTTAGTATGGGTT
This sequence comes from Acanthisitta chloris, assembly GCF_000695815.1. NCBI lineage: Eukaryota > Metazoa > Chordata > Aves > Passeriformes > Acanthisittidae > Acanthisitta > Acanthisitta chloris. The sequence goes on from NW_008683097.1 coordinate 151,974, forward strand.
TTTTTAATACCACTAAATCTCATTGAATACTTAGTTTGAAACCTAAAAGTATGATTCGCCACAGAATATCTTAGTTTTTCTGATGGTTGAGTTCATTTATATCAGTAGGCAAAAGACCTTGGTCTTAACTTTTGAAAGTGTTACCTATATACTTCATGTCAGTGAGAAGTTAAGCATCTCATTGGTTAAATCAGGTTTGTTGTAGGTGTGTTTTTGGGCTGTATGTCTAAGGTGAGGAGAAAGGTACTCAAAGAAGAAATAGTAGTAACTAGATTTGTAAACTGTACTGCTGTAGAATCAGTGAAGTATGCTGGTCACCTGCATCTTAGTTCTGTCCTCAGATAGGGCTGTTTATTGACATTGAGAAGTTATTCCATCTACAGAACAAAGGAAAATGTCCTATATTGCTGTGCGAAGCACTTTTTAGAAAAGAAAAAATATGGAAAAACTAGACATTATCAAGTACATACATTTTACAGTTTTCTAGTATATGCAGCCTCCCTTGCCCTTAGCAACATGATGGCTATGGATTTAGAAAACTTTTCAAGAAGCAGCTATGTAGTCAGAATTGTACTTTACTTATTAACATGTATGCCTCTACCAAACTTCTCTCATTTGCATTATATAAACTGTTTCTCACAGCTTATTTCCCGTTATTCAAACAAACAATGACCTTTGTAACAATGAAATATATTAGCAGGAGGAAAGTTATTTTATGACAGAAAGGACCAGTTTTTAACAACTGTATGACCGATGTTTTTTCTCCCCTAATTCCTCATGAATCGATTATGCCTTTTTTGTTCTCTCAGCAATAAATTCTACTCTTTCAAAAGATGAGAAAATTAGGTCTTTGTCAGTGTATTTCAGACTTTTCAGGATGTATAGCAACATGTGAAACACTGGATTTTATGTAGATGGGTTTAGCAACATTTCCATACAGATTTGGGCTTCACGAAAGAAGTGTATTTGTTTGTGTCTGTCTCAAACCATTTGTATTGAGAATAACAGCTCATGATTAATTTTCAGGAAGAGTATTGCTCCTTTGGTAACCTGATAAACAAGAAGAAAGTTAGTGTTGAAAAAATTCTTTCTTGTTTGCTCTTATAGACACGGTAAGGAATCACAAATCCTGGTCCAAGTCTATTAAAAATATTCTTCTTGAATAGGTGAATTCTATCTTTTATGGTTTTATAAAGGTCAGTCATCTGGTTTGCTGCTTATATGATGAAATTGGTGGATTCCCTTCAATTCCGTTCCAGTAAAACTTTGTCAAGTTCTTGCTATTTTTTTTTCCCAGTAAAAATGAACCTCTGTTTATATTAGAAAATATAAACCCTTCCCCAGGTGATCACTCACCCATTGATAAAATAGGATTTTATTGGTATGTTCTGTAAGTATAGATTGTAAGTTCTTTTGTGAGAAGAAAACCCATGCTTGGCAAAAACAAATCCAAACAAACAAACTCAGTTTATGTAAGGCATTATAGTGTGAAGCACTGAAGATCTTGCAGCTTTTCAGGAAGCTCAGAGCTAAATTATCTCCTCTTATGTTAATATTTTGATTATAGTAACTACATTGAAATATATACATTAACTTGATTATATGACTGCTTTTATGGACTCTTAGAGTGTGTGACTGGCATTATTGGTTAATGTTTATCATAATACAGTTGTGCATCGTATAGATTCACATTCACAAATCACCTGTCATTGATGACTTGAATTTTTTTCTAAACGATGCTGTGAATAAGGTGAAAACTATTTGTCATAAGCTGTGAATTTTCATCTAGCTAAGCTTTCCTGAGAGTAAATGCAGAAGTGAGTTATTTGGAATATGCTGTGGATAATTTCTTAGACAGCAATTCCAAAGCATTCATAGCTTTACTATAAATTTAAAATGAATTTTGGTAAATATATTGAGGATATGTGAAAATTAATGCATTTTAGCAGATAATTCTGCTTTCATGCTTTTTGGTTTTTGTGGGCTTTTTGGGGGGGGTTGTTTGCATTTTTTTTGTTGGTTTTTATTTGTTGTTGTTGTTTTGGGGGTTTTTGTTGTGTTTTTTTTCTTTTTAAATGTGCCACTAATGGTTATTTAGCTACGGTATATAAATGAGGCTTGAAAAGAGGTAAGACAATTGTTCCTTTAATAGAAGCAGGAGGCACAATACATTCTTCAATGCTACATCCATTTACGAAAATAGGTCTCCTTTAATCTGGACTCTGTTTTCACTAGTGACAGGTCTGTTTCTCACACAAAAGTAGTTGCCACTGTGTGAAATCCTGTAAGAAATAAAACCCGATATACTTCGTAAGTTGGATGTAGCTGTTGTTCTAGCATTTACTCAATATATGTTGTTATTCTACTGAGATAAGTCATATGTGTTCCAGCCTGGCATTTGCTAGCAGTCCTCTTGCAAACTGTGGAAGATTAACTTATTTTCTAATTAGAGTAAATTAACTGATAGGGCTGATATAAAAGTGCCCTAAAATGGGTTACATGTATTTATCTGAGTCTGTTTCTAACCTACTTCAAGCTGTGGGATTTAACTGGCATGAATTTTTAAAATTAAACTAGGGTATCTGCCTTTATAGACATACTCACAGACATTTTGTGAATATATTAAACAGATATGTAATCAGTTTAGGCTGCACTGAAACAAATCTGATTTCAGTGAAAATCATTCACTTCCTATTATTCATAAAATAAATAAATAATGGAGGAAAAAGAAGTGAGGAAACATCATGGTGTACTTCATGGATCATAAAGGATTAGAAAGGGAATGAAACATTTCCTGGTGATTACCTCTAATAGAGCAAGTCTGTGCAAAGCCTATAGTAAAATATGATGTAAAAACAAGGCAGCTACAATTTTTCCAGTGTTCTGAAGTTATAATAACATTAGAATAATCTTAGGACACCACAATCGACTGAGAACACTACGTGAACAATATATTCACTCTAAGGGAATACTATGCACATGTTGGCTTTTGTACTTAACTTAGAAATGAATTATTAGATTCTCTGGTGGTTTTACACTGGTTGGTTGGATTCAAGGTGCCCACCAAAGCCACTCTCACTTCCCTTCACAACTAGTCAGGGGAGAGAAAATATAACAAAAGGCTCATGAGTTGAGATAAGGGCAGGAAGCGATCACTCACCAATTAATGTCATGGCCAAAATGGACTTGACTTAGGGAAATTAATTTAATTTATTAGCAATCAAAATCAGACTAGAATAATGAGAAGTAGAACAAATCTTAAATGCTTTCTTACCACTGCTTCCTCCTTCCTGGGCTTAACTTTATCCCCGATTCTCTACCTCCTCCCCTCCAGCAGAACAGGGAGACAGGGAATAGGGGTTACAGTCAGTTCATCACATGCTGTTTCTGCTTTTGAGTCCTCCTCAGGAAGAGGAGTCCATTCCCTGCTCCAGTGTGGGGTCCCCCCCACAAACTTCTCCAATGTGAGTCTCTCCCATGGGCCACAGTTCTTCATGAACTGCTCCTACATATGTCCCTTTCGATTGGGTGCAGTCCTTTGAGAACAGGCTGCTTCAATGTGAGCTTCTTTTACCTTCTTAAATATGTTATCACAGGGGTGGTACTACCATCACTGATGGGATTGGCCTTGGCCAGTGATAGGTCTGTCTTGGAGTTGGCTGGCATTGGCTCTATCAGGTATGGGGGAAGCTTCTGGCAGCTTCTCAGAGAAGAACCTACATCTGTAGCCTCTTGCCTCCCAAAAACTGGTAACACAAACCCAATATAGATTCAGAGAATTCGTATTCATGGCACAGCTTCAAAAAAACAAAAGTAGTGACTACAGAGCTCTAAAAAATGTGTTCCCCATGCTTTTCTCATTCGTTTAAGAAATCAAATATTGTTCTGAAGAATGGGCAATGCTATGACACCCTGTGAGTTGAGGAACACAGACCCAAGATCAAATGTCCATGCAAGAGCTGCAGCCGTGAAGCTATCATTGGAGGTGGACATCTCATGCTTTCTCTGCTTTTCTGAATGAAAGCTAAGTGCAGCTTCCAGGTGTAGCACAGACCGTGATACAGGCTCCTCGGCTATTTTAAACACAAAGGTCTCATTATTTTAGTCCTTAATGAAGTTAAGACAAACTTGTCAGCCAAATGGCACTTTGGGATAAGCATAGTAGCAAACTTTACTGGAAAGAAGTTTGTTTCAATAAAAATCTTCAGCACCAAAGCCACCACCTTCAGTCACCAAAGAAAGTGACTAACTGAATAAAGAATAACCAGTTGAAGCAGTGTTGCAGAAAGACATTAACATTCCAGATTTACAATATTATATAAGTACAGCTTCAATATTACTTTTCTCAAAATATTGTTCTCCTCCTTACCTTGCACTTACTACTCAGTGTCTTTGAGGAAGGCAGAATTGTTTATCTCCTTTCTGACGTGTTCCACAGTTGAATCAAAGGCATGATTTATAAATGAAAGGTTTCAGTCCACTGACATGCTAACTCCAAATTCACAGCAATTAAAAATATTTATTTTTCTTCTGATTACCAGTTTCCTGTTTATCCAGTGGCAATCAGTCTCCTCAGGACCATTTACTGGGTTGCCTTTGTTCCACCAATTTCTGTGAATATTCAAACACTTTACAAGTGCATATGATTATTAAATCATGGGGAGGAGGTTGGGAGTTTTGGGTTTTTGTTTTTGGGTTTGTTTTTTTTTTCACTAAGTTAATGAAAGTAGTGAAATATTCCAGTGATTTCACTTGATTTTCATTAATATTTCTGCTGCATTTTAGTATAAAACAATCATCCCATTTCATATGGCCAATCCGCATTTTGAATGAGCCTTAAGATTTGATACTTTTGATCAGACTTTAACACACATCCTTCTTATCTGAAAATACTGTTAAAAACACTATTTGGATTATAAGCAAAGCTTTAATTTGTACAGCCCATGGCTGCCTTTGTCATAAATATGCACGTCTTTTCCTCAGCAAGATTTCTAAGCACATTTCATGGCATTTTTCATATGCACTGGATTTTATTTGTTTTAGGGCATAATATAAATTCTTCCTGTGATACAGGATAAAAAAATCCATTTAAAAAAACCCCTGGGTTGGTTACAAGGCTGCACTCATCCTACTGAACCCTAAGTTTTATTAACTATCCAAATAACCTGCTATCATTGTTTATGCACAGAGCTCTCATTTGGTTCTGAGCATTGTATCTCGCTTTTCTTGAAATATCTTAAAGTCTATGCATTTGCCCTCAGTTACTAGTGTGAATTCCTTCAGCACATAATGATAGTGTTTCACATTCTGAGCCAGGAGCCCATGCTACCTGCTACAGAATACAAATGTGTGCCAGGTGGTAGTTTCATTATCTTAGGGTCAGTAGAATTTCAAGAGCTCCGAAATTACCTCTATCAGTGATGCAAGTGTCAACTTAGTTTTAATAAATCTTTGGAAACAGCCATGAGTTATTTCTAGGACATCTTCCCATTTCCGGAAATACATCATTCAGCTGCCAAACCCGCTATCAGTTTGTAGCAAATAGAATTTCATCCATTAAATGCAAAGTTTCACTTCAGTTTCTGCATGCCATCACTTTGTGATAGCTGAAAGTGTGATTAACTTGAAGTTTAGCTTGATATCAAGCCAAATGTACGCTATTCCACTTTAACTGGAACAAGGTCTTGAAAAATTGTATTTTCTGCAGCATATGCATAAGGAATGTTATATTTACCATGTTCTCATTATTCCACAGTACCAGCTTTCAATGCCATTACATTGTGTAAAGAGATTTTGACAGCTTCTTAGTTACCATTTATTTATTTTTTGGTTTTTAAAGAGCTGAAAAGAAAAATCAAATCAAATTAAAAAAAATAGGATAAAGAAAATCTAGCCTCCCATTAAGAGAAGAATCAAAAGATAGCAGAACTGTTTGCTGATAATAAACTAATATTGTCTTATGTATTCAGGCAAAAATACAAATGAAGTTAATGGGACAGCTATGGTATTGTACTCAATGCTGACTTAAAATAATGAAATATTTTTAGACCTGGTAACTACACTAATTAATCCTGACAACAGCTCAAGTTAAAAAAAAGCTATTAGTGTACTGCTTTTGTAAATGTGAAACGGATATGTATGGATATTAAGTGGTTTTCCTAAAATGATAGAGACAAAAATAAATAAAACAAAATGAAATTCAGGATGAAGAATAAATAATAATTAAAAAAAATTAACCTAACCCCAAGTGTGACGTGGGAACCCCTGAGTATTGTGTGGCAGTCAGCTAAAGTAATCATGACAGTCAGGTGAAGTTCCCAAGGACTGGAAAAAGAGTCATATAACCCCCATTTTTTAAAAAGAGAAAACAGAATACCCAGAAAATGGAGAACTATAGACTGGTCAGTCTCACCTCTGTGCCAAGCAAGATCATGGAGCAGATTCTCCTGGAAACTATGCTAAGGTACATGGAAAGCAAAGAGGTGATTGGTGCAAAGGGCAGTTCATACTTGACAGGCTTGAGAGGTGGGTCAATGCAAACCTCATGAAGTTCAACAAAGCAAAGTTCAAGGTCCTACACCTGGGTCAGAGCAACCCCAGACACACCCATAGGCTGGATGGAGAAGTGATTGAGAGCAGCCTTGCAAAGAAGGACTTGGGGTTGAGGATTGATGAAGAACTTGACATGAGCTGGCAGTGTGTGCTTGCAGCTCAGAAAGTCAACCAAATCCTGAGCTGCATCAAAAGGAGCGTGGCCAGCAGGTCGAAGGAGGTGATTCTACCCCTCTACTCTGCTTTTGCAAGACTCCACCTGGAGTACTGCATACAGTTCTAGTGTCGCCAGCATAAGAAGGACATAGAACTGTTGAAGCAAGTCCAGAGGAGGGTTGCAAAACTGATAAGGGGACTGAAGTGCCTTCCCTACAAAGACAGGCTGAGAAAGTTGAGGCTGTTCAGCCTGGAGAGGAGACGATTGCATGGAAACCTCATAGCAACCTTCCAGTATCTGAAGGGGGCCTACAGGGAAGATAGAGAGTCACTCTTTGGTAGGAACAGTAGTGATAGGACAAGGAGTAATGGGCATAAATTGAAAGATGGGAAATTTAGATTATATATTAGGATGAAGTTGTGAGGGTGATTGTCCAGGTTGCCCAGGGAGGGTGTGGATGCCCCAACCCTGGCAGTGTTCAAAGCCAGGTTGGATAAAGTCTTGAGCAACCTGTTCTAGTGGGGAGGTGTCCCTGCCCAGGGCAGGGTGGGTTGGGACTAGATGACCCTTAACATACTATGATACTCTTTTGCAAGCCAGATATGTCAAGTTCATGGAAATCAGGTGATATTTCTACTAAGTAATGAATCCTTTTTGTGTGAAGTTTCTTTTTTTTTCAGAAAGACACTTTTGGCCTGTTTACAAGTTACTGAAAAGTGGGGGCAAGCCTTAAGTAGTACTATTGTCTAAACATATCCAGTCTAAATATAACTGAAATGAGTTTCTAGAGTTCCTTATCATAAATTAAGTACTGTTCATGTTCAGTTTTCTGTTTTGGAAAGATTTCAGTGATTATTGTCTTATTGCACATATTTCCCAAACAATTTTCTTATTTATGTCAAATAATTAATGACAAAGGATATGAGGATATCTGGAGTTCATGCACCCTCACTCCCTTTAAGTAGGAGTATTGCTGGTAATAGATTACATGAACTGTGGTTTTGTTCAGCCAAATCTTGAAAATCCCTTAGGATGGAATTTCCACGGTCTCCTCAGATAATATCTCATGAGATGTCATGCTGAACTGAAGCAATAAATTTCTATATTGAAAACCAAAAATGTCACAAAATACACTGTTTCAAATGATTTGTTGTAAAATGTTTTGTAATTAGCAAAAAAGCAGAACTTGTGAACTTTGTTAATTTTTTCAGTGAACACACTAGTGGACAGGCTTTAACCTTCATTCTTGAAATTAAAGACTATTACAACTATCATAAATATAGATAGCCATTAATATTAAAATTAATAAGTTTTCTTATTTCATTTACTATGTACTTGCTAATTACTATTTTTAAACTCTTGTGATTGTGCTAGCTCTACATTTACCTTACCATAAATATGATATGTGAGGATTTTTTTCAGAGAAAATTTCAGGCAGGAATGGACAGAAGGGCACATCTTCAGGTTATCAGACAGGTATTCCATGTTACCTTGTAAAGTTCTGCATATCTTTGTTTTACCTTCTTCATCCTTATCATGTCACTATTCCAGATTGTACAGCAGTATGTGTCAGGCTTTATTTTCCTTCCCCCTCTCTCTCCAAAGACTGCAATGTGTTAAACACCAAACAAGTACCATCCTGTTCAAAACAACACTTAACCCAGCACTCAGCTTCATGACTTAGGTTAGACTGTCTTCAGTATTTCAGTGTTTTCTTAAATAAAACTGCCCTTTGCTTCATAATGAAAAGCATTAATAAACTTTTTACTGTATTTCTTTAGCATAATTAAATTACTTAGCAGTAACAGCACTATTTTTATTGCTACTAGACTGTCTAATAACACAAAGGGCAGACTGCAGACTGCATGTGGTCTATGAAAAATTTTAAGTAGTTCACAAAGTGACTTCTCAGTTGTGGTTGCTTTTGGCCAGAACCAGTTGATTGTTAATGGTGCAATAATTAGAAGACCCTTTTCAGCTCAGCTGCAATGCACAGCTGTTCAGGTCCAAAAGCTGCAGGAGCTGCCAATCACTCTGAGCCTGGGACTGTCCCTTGTCAGGGGATTTGTCAGCTGGTGAAAGACCCCACTTCACACTCCACAATCTACTCTTCTGCGATAGATGAATAAAATTTGGACTCTAGGGACATCAAAGTGAATGTGCTCACAGTATTGAGGATATGGATAATTGTAATTATGAGGTATTCAAAGTCTATACAGCTATGATGCGAAAAATAAAAATATAAAATATACAGATAATTGAAACTGAAGTAAATAAACTACTCAGATAATATGAAGTCAGTTGTATATGCATGTATTTTGTGACATTTTATATTTTTGTGGTAATGAATTACAAAATATCAAAGATCTGCATATTTGAAGTTAATGGTTTGGGGTTCTAATTCAGTGGTTTTTTGGGTTTTTCAAAAATTACATTTTAAGGAAACTTGACAGTTGTTTCAAGGTAATAAAATAACTTTAAATATCACCTAGTGAAAGGTAAAGATACTGCCAAATATGGTTGAATCCTTCTTCCCTATTTTTTTAACTGAGTAAAGTTATACACAGTGTAATAAATTAGCTGTGCTTTTAATTAGAGCTTGAATATGTGTGAGTCCATGACATGAGCTACTATAACATACATGGTTTTATATTTTTGACCTTTACTTTAAATTACTATCAAGTACTGCAATAGTGAAATATTAGTATCTTTCTGTTTCATTAACTGGAAAATATAGGAGACCTATGCTAAGACTAAAATAATCTATCTATAAACTCTAAAAAATGGCAAAGAAAGACTAGAAGGACTTATGTATGAATGTCAGCATCATAGTTGAAAGACAGCAGATTGTTCAAATCCTGTTAATATTGTACTTATAAAAATTTGAGTGTGTCCATCAAGCTAATTACAGATTAATCCTCTCTGCTTCTGTAGAGAAAAGAAATATCAGATTAGAACATTTCATATGGAAAAAAGCTAAGCAAGAATATGATCTCTGAGATAATTTAAATAGGTAATATCTATACTACATTCAAAAGAATGGACTGGGAGTTTAACAAATATTGCCCACATGAAATTTCCATTCAACTTCCTTTATGAGCTCCCCAAGATGTTGAAGAAATTGATTCCTCTGGACCTTGTATGGGACTGAAGGCAGCATTACCCCTGTTACATGATCTAGACCAGTCATATATAATCTGCCACATGTCAGATTGTGCATCACAGTGTCCAGGTGTAGTGTAATGTGCCTCACAATGCCTGGATGTACTGTAACAATCATCCCATAGAGAATTAGATAGTTTTAGCAGGCTGCAATTCATCTATATCTTCACCTTTGTGGTGGGATAACCTCAGTTAATTGCATTTGCCCACCAAAGCTGCTCTATCACTCCCCTCTTAAGCAGGACAGGGGAGATAGAAAATACCATGAAAGGATCATGGGTTACGATAAGGTCATGGAGAGATCACTCACCAAATACCATCACAGGCAAAATTGATTCAGCTTGGGGAAATTAATTTCATTTCTTGCCAATCTAAATCAGAATAGAGAAATATAATGAATCTTAGAACACTTTCCTTGCAACCCCCTCCTTTCCAGCCACAACTTCACTCTCAATTTCTTCCTCTCCACCCTACAAGCAGTCCAGAGGAATGGGGAATGGGGGCTGCAAAATGGGTATCTGCTGTACTGTGGACCTCCATTGGCTGCAGGGAAACAGCCTGCGTCACCATGGTCTTCACCATGGCCTGCAGGGGAATCTGCTCCAGTGCCTGGAGCACCTCCTCCCCCTCCTTCTTCACTGGCCAGGATGTCTGCAGCATTACACATATGTCAAGTCCTCCTTCCTGCTGCTGTTGCACAGCAGTTTTTTCCCTTTCTTTCCTCTGTTATTGCAGAGGTATATCACCAGGGTACTGGTGTCAGATATCACAGAGTACTGTCACCAATAGGCTCAGCTTTCACCAATGGCTAGTCCATATTAGAGCTGGATTGACAGCTGAAGGTAGAGCAGTGGTTAATGTCTACACAGATTACAGTAAGACATTCAACACTACTAGCTCTAAGTTCCTCACAGAGTAGCCAAGTAAGTAGGGCTTTGATGAAGAGACAGTGAGGTGGATTGAAAACCAGCTGAATGGCCAGGCTAGAGTTGGTGATCGGGGTAGGAGTCTTGTGGAGGCAAAAAAACCGTGGTGTAGCCCATGAGTAAATACTGGCTCCGATCTCGTTTAACATCTTCATTGATGAGCTGGATGATGGGGCAGAGTGCGCCCTCAGCACTTTGTTAATGATTTCCCTGGCTCTGCTGTAGCATGCAGGCAGATCTGGGTGTGGTGGCTGATACACCAGAAATTTATGCAGCCATGCAGAGGGACACCCTGGAAAGCAGGGAATGAATTCCTTGTTTTACTTTGCTTGTGTGCATGACTTTGCTTGTGTGCATGACTTTGCTTTTCTTATTAAACCATTTTTATCTCAACCCATGAGTTTTGTAGCTTTCACCCTTCTGATTCTCTGCCCCCTCTTGCTGATGGGGGAGTGAGCAAGCAGTTGCATGGGGCTTGGCTGCTGCCTGGAGTTAAACCGCAATAGTGGGCTGCTCAGTTGGAAAGCAGCTCTGCAAAAAAGGCCTTGGGGGTGCTGATGGACACCAAACTGAACATGAGCCAGCAGTGCACCTTTGACAAAAAGAAGGCCAATGATATCCTGAGGTGTATTGCCATCAGGTGGAGGGAGATGATCCTTTCCCTTTACGCAGTGATGGTGAGACCACACCCAGAGTACTGTGTCCAGTTCTGGGCTCCCCTGTACAAGACACATGGGCATACTGGACACAGTCCAACAAAAGGCCATGAAAAAGATGAAGAAGCTGGAGTCTTTCGTGTATGTGGAAAGGCTGAGAGGCTGTCCAGCCTAGAGCAGAGATGGCTTAGAGGGAGTTTATCAGTGTGTAAAAATGCCTGAAGAGAGGGTCTAAAGAAGTCAGAGCAAGTGTCTTTCCAGTGGTCCTCAGTGACAGGACCAGAGTCAGTGGGCACAAACTGCAGTACAGGAGGTAATCCCAGAACATCAGAAAACAGTCCTCCATATATCCCATCCAAACTCAATTATTATTAATTCTGTGATTCATCCTTTGTGTCTAAATAAACAAGCCTAAGTGTTAGGAAACTCTGTGGTCAGGATACACAGCCTGCTTCATTTAGTAACCTCACTTTCTAATTAGTCAATTTCGTAATCTTTATGGTCAGGTGAAATAATGCCCAGTTACAATTGCCTAATATGAAGAGTTGAGATAATTAGCTCGGATTCTCTGTCCTTTTGTTTTTATTTATTTTAATTAAGAGCACTTGCATGGCTTGTGTAAGAAATATTATAACGTAACTGAATTTATAATCTGTTATTAATTTGTTGTCTTCCTAATAGTTCATGTTTTCTATATCATCATAAATTAGCCATTACATTCTTATACTTCCCTTGCAATTGGAAGAGATGGTTCAGACTCCATTTGTCATAATGGAGTTATCTTTGCTTTTGGAGCAGCCAGCACACAGCCATTGCAACAAAGACTTCAATGCATAGTGTTTTTTGAATCCTGGGTTTAAGCCAGTGGTGAGACATTTTCATCTTTGAGGGTCCCTGAACTAGTTGAAGAAAAGGTAACTGAGGCATGTTTGACCTGGTGCCATATTCATGTCTCTGACTGCTATGTACATGTGTCCATTGAGAATTATGGACCTAATTTGTATCAATCTTACCATCTACAATCATTTCCAAATGCAGCTCAACAAATTACCTTCTGTATTTACAAACATTTATTCTTTTCTGCTCATTGTCTCAATTTCTGCCCCTCGATGTGATGGAAATCCATGGAAATTACATGAAAAAAAATAGAGCTACTGTATTGTCCAGTAAAAAGAAAAGTCGAAAGTGTAAAAGTTGTCATGGCATGGTCTTCTGCTTATTTTATATAAACATTTATTATTATCATGAAATCACTTTAATTCTGGTGGAGGATTTTGGTTTTGTTTTCTCTACAGTTTAGTAGACAAACAAGCAAACTGGCAAAGAAGTTAAGAATCAACACTTACTGCAGATAGCCAAATAGTTTTAAACATGAAGAATTTAATCCTGATAGAAGAAGTTAATGCATGTGGATAGATTATCTGCTTTAGGGTTGCTAAATCCTATATAATGCATTTGACAAATAGATGTCAAGTGAAGTACAAACCAAAAGAGCTACTGCAGTAGCAGAAAAGCATTCACTGGAGTTTGTAATGTCTGCAAGTTCTAGCAGATTCCATCTGCCAGACAAATGCAGCAAATACATTTGTCATATCTGACAAGCATAAATCTTCAAGTGAAACATACCTTTAATTTGCTGCTGAGCAACAACAGAATGTTGCAGCAGAAATTTCACGATAGCTTGAATTTCAAATTGGTATTAGGGCTGGAAAGATTTTAGGGTCTCAAAGACATTACTTTCGGGGTGAATTTATGTTCTGGAATACAGACACTTTACTGTATGATTTAACATTGATTGTCTAACCTTGTGATGTGACTGGCAGAGCAGGGCAGGAGTACTGTAATTCTCAGTCGCTACAGAAGGCATGGTGCTATCCAAATCCCAATGGGACTCCACTGAATTGATGAAATGACTGGGAAGGCCTAATTAAAGCTGTTCAGCTCAAATATATTGATGTATTACATCTATTACGGTTTGGTTCAATAGGTCTACCCTGTGAATGCTGCCATGCCTGTAATGCAGACTAAACAAACTACATAAATAATGCTGGAAGGTAAAGAGATGCCCATAGATTCAAAGCTGAATCATGCAAAATGCAACAGGCTGCCCTGTGAGCTTATTTTCATGTAATATTATATAATTAAAAAAATATTGCTTATATCTTGTCAAGTGAGAAAAGAGACAATGTCTGAGACAGAAAATGAGATCTTTGATTTTGCCATTCAAAAATGCAATTCCTGAAAATTAAAAAGTTCTTCAGAGATTACTTCCCTTGCTATGATTAAAATATCTCTGAATAGTATATCCATTATAATGAACAGGAATTTTTGCTATATGGTGTTTCATTTACATCTGATTTCTTTGGGCAATAAGCTGCTAAATTTTTTTTTTCCAACTGTTTCAACAGGAATATGTAACTTTAAACTGATTTATATTTTGGCTGTACAGTTTTAGCAGAAAACTGATCTAGAAAATAATTTAACATATTTTGCTGGCAAGTAGTGAGTTCAACAAAATACATAGAATGAGAAGGACCAGTACTATTCACAAAATGAGGCTGAATTAGTTTGCTGGTCTTTGTCTACATGAAGTTGGATAGACCTCATCAAAACCTTTCAAATATCAAACTTCGATTTAATATTTAGACCTCTAGAAATGTTAAAACATTTCTGCTTACTGTTTAAAATGTGTGATAAATGGTTTTCTTCTTTCTAATTTGACAATTGTAATGCCATGGTCCCCTCAGTGGGTTTAGGGGAAGGTAGTTTTAAATTATTCTGTGCAGTGCATGGGGGAAATAACACAATTCTCAGGAGATTTAGCAAATAGCTTTTGCTTATAAACTTTGGGACATGCGTGTGGAATAAGACACTTGCCCACGTTGCACACACCTCAGCAACCTTTTATCCATTCCCTTCACCCAGTGTGAGGTCACATTTGTGCCTGTGCTTCAGGCAGAGCCAAGGTGCTCTCAGCATCCATCTTGGGGCTTGCAGCAAGGCCATATAGTCACAGCCACCATTTCAGGGCTTACATCAGAGCCACACAATCGACCAATGCTATTCCAGTGAAGACTGGCAGTTACCTTTTAAGGCTCAAGGAAGTGGTGGAGCAGCTGCCACCACACCTATGTAGAGCTTACCCTGTTCCACCATCTGCTTTCCCAACTGGGTTTTGAGTCAGGCAGCCTTTCCTCTGGTGTCTGACAGCAATGTATAGAAAAAGAAAAATATTATTAAAAAAGTAGTTAGCCTGAAAATGAGAGAGAGAAAAAATTATTTAAAATAGACCAGACCAGCTGTGACATCTTCAGGATTATGTTTTGTGTTTGCTAATTTAAAAAGTTTATATATGAAAGTTTTTCTTCAACCTATATTAGATTTTTCTTGCCTTTTTTTTTAACATAAAACTGAAAAATTCATTATTTCCCTAAAGCTTCTGTACGGTGTATTATAGAATTCTAGGTATTAGTATCTATTTCTGATCTGTGTGAATTTATAGGTCTCTCTTAAAGACAGGATGCTTGAATATACCTTACAGGAAATTTAAAAATAAAATTAATAAAACTTATCTTTTTTTTTTCTCCCTTCCTGAGGCATGGATTCCTTACACAACAAAGTGATTCAAAGAAATCAGCCCATCTCTTATGGATGTCTTCAGTTTTAAGCAGAAGAGCTGCTCTGAGCCTACATGTAGAAACATCCTATCACTCTTTCTTTGTAGAATACCAGATCCACTTCTTTAAAAGCCAGTAGAAGTCTTCACCTTTTTTTTTAATTCTATTTATTTAATGATCAACTTAAGATGACATTTCTTGTACAAAAAGAAATATTTTTGATTTTTTGAGAGCTCCTGTAATTTACAAGGATTTCAGTATGTCTTTACAGTCATGACAAAGACTTTTAAAAGGGGCTAGCAATTTTCAGTGCCTCAGCATCTTTTTACCCAAGCAAATGTATTTAAAGGAATTTTTTCAGCTGAGATTGCTTGGAGTCTTTCTGGATAAAGGGCTGCTTAAAATTACCTCAAATGGGACTGAGTTCATACACTACCTCCTTTCTAAAGAGCTTACATTTTCTGTTGGCTTCCTGCCTGTTCCCCCCTCTCCTCTCCTCCTGCTTTTACTTGCTTTACCATGGCAGTGTTGGTGGCAAACTATATTCTACTACTGCAGTATTCAGTGAGAGTCTGCATCTTTGAGTTCTGTCTGTGTTATGAATGGAAATAATACCTCATTTTTTTTCAAAATTCTAAAAAGAATCCACTCTTTGACATAACTTGATGGATCAGTTCTTCATTCAGCTAATCATGCAGAAATATTCTTTATAGCACATTTTGTTTTGAAAAGTTTCCTAAATGGCTCAGTAGGGTTCAGGACTCTTAGAATTACTTACATAATTATTAATAAAACTGATTAGCAATTTTTCAGTTCTGTTAGCTGGATGTTATAATTGTATTTGTATCAATATTCAAGCTGTGCCAGTTCTGAACAATCCTACCTCCAGCTGAGATCACAGAAAATGATGCACAACCTCAAGCTAACATATTCTTCATCTCCATATCAAGTACAATGACACTACACTACACACTAATGTAAAATTACTCAATAACATTTTGAAAGGTACCATCTGCCTTTCCTTTAAACCTTTCAAGATGTATTGGTACAGAAACATGGCAGGGAGGGAAGAGGAGAGAGAAGGCAGAACTAGAATTTAATTTTATTCAAAAGGCTTTTTTTTCAAATTTCAGTCAGAGGGCTTTCATGCTTCTAGCCTTGTCTGGAAAGCCACTCACCACATGACCCAAATTTAATTCAAGCTATTTATTTAAGCTCTAATCAATATGTCACTTGGAGGTGTTGTGCTGTGATGTTGTTTATATTTTCGGTTTGAACTGTTTTTCACTTCCATGTAATAATGCTTCAAAAAGAGGGCTGTTTATGAACATCATATCTGTCACCTGTCATGGACAAATAGCTTCCAAAGTGTGGCCAATTAGATTAATATTTATGTTTATTCACACTTATTAGTGGCTCATAAAACCAACGAGAAAGTTGTTTCCTTGTGTGTTTCTCCTTCAAAAAACATGAGTCAGAAAGTCATTCTCATTGCCCAGTTGCTCAGTTGATTCCCAAAGGATCCTCTTCAAAACAGGGAAATAAAGCTCCACTCTATCATGCGGAATAAACCACCAATGCACCATGTAAAAGTCTGATAGGAATGTCTTTCAAATAACCACAGTTGCACAGAGACTGTCCATTTTATATTGACAGTGATTTGGTAATGTTCACAGAATAAGAATTAACCTTGCTTTGACAATGTTGGTTTTTTCTTATTTACATTACAGGTCAGCAACTGAATGATACCTGTCAAACTGTATACTATCACATCTAAGTAAATAATGATTTCTGCGTGTTGGGCTTTGCTTGACAGTATTTTTGTCTGAGAAATGCCAGCAGCAAAAGCCCATTAACTGCTTCCACCCACTGTTCTTATACAATTCTCTGTATCTTTGCTTTCCGGGGTGATGGGGAGCAGCAGGGACACAAACCATTTTTTCTGGTTTTGTTACAGGCTTCACACTGCTGTGAGTTAGAGTCTGCACAGTCACATCACATGGCACAATGCAACCTAAGACACTGGAATGTGCCATGGATTCATCTTTGCCTAAGAAATACAAGGTGAAATCATGGCAATTTTTTATTTATTGATATAGGCAGCTGCTTCTTCATGCTGCAAAACTGAAATACAAAAGTAAATCAGAAAACAAACCCAACACCTCTGAGTTTCCAACAGCTGTGCTATGGATTTGTCTTATATTATAAAGATGCTTCATGCTAGAATAACAATGAGAAATTACTGGCTGCCTAGTCATGGATGCTTCTATAAGTCTCACTTTCATTAACAGGCAATGTGTGCCTCTGGCTTACAGTAAATCCATGTGGGGAACAATTACATCCCTGTCACATTGGTACGAGAAAGAACTTAGAGAATACATGTGAACTGCCAACAATTTCTCAAGAGGTTCAGGTAACTTACTGAAATACTTAACACTAACTCATACAATGCATATTTATTTCCTCCTTTAAAATCTCATTTCCCACAGCAAACACATTTAGGCATATTAGTTAGTGGCCAAAACCAGAACTGTTTATTCTACCAACTAATCCCATGGATTTTACTGCAATGGGATTCAGCCTTGTACCATCCATGATTAACATTTGCCTCTGCAAAATAACCCCCCCAAGTTGCCAAAGGTAATCAAAGTACAACCTATTGCAGTTATTTCTTCAGATCCAAGTCATCAAAAGCAAATATTAAAATAGATAAAGTGATCACAGCTATCAGAACAAGGTAGGTGGACCTGTGTGTCATGGTTTCACCCCAGCTGGGAACCAAGCACTATACAGCCACTCACTCGCCCACCAGCAGGTCTGGGGAGAGAATGAGAATTGTAAAAGTTCTAACACTCATGGGTTGAGATAAAGACAGTTTGATAGGGAAAACAAGAGCCAAACACACCAGCAAAGCAAAGCAAGAAATTAATTCACTGCTTCCACTGTGCAGACAAGTGTTCAGCCATCTCCAGGAGTGCAGGAACCCATCACACATAACAGTTCCTTGGAGACAAATGCCATCATTTCAAAGGTTCCCACCTCCTCTTTCTTCCTCCCACTTCATACTGAGCATGAGGTCATATGGTATGGAATATCCCTGAGGTCAGCTTGAGTCAGCTGTTCTGTCTGTGTTTCCTCAAAACCTCTCATGAACCCCCAACTTTCTTGCCAGCATGGTAGTACGAAAAGCAGAAAAGGCCTTGGCTCAATGTAAGCACTGCTCAGCAACAATAAAAACATCTCTGCATTATCAACCGTGTGTTCAGCACAAATCCAAAACACAGTCCTGTGCTAGCCACTGTGAAGAAAATTAACTCTACCCTAGCCAAAACCAGCACACTGTGTTTCATGTAATTTTGTGTAAATGAAGTTGTGGTCTATTTAATTGATCTTCACAAAACTTCTCGTTGCATTGAACAGTGCTTGCACCCAAAGTTAATGCCACTGAAACCAGTGACATAGATTGCTGTTTGGGCTTTGATCTGTTTCAGATATGGAATTTGATATTAATTTCTAAATATTTTTCGGCAAAATTGGATTTTGTGAATCAGATGCATTCTACTCACTAAAATGCATTAGTGAGAATGGCATAATAGACTCCAGAGATTTATTTGATTATCTGTATACAAATACACCTACTGCACTTCAAAAGGCCCTTAGTTATCTGATTGCCAGCTGCGTCTCCAGGAATTCAGGAATCTCAATGCCAGCCTTGTATAGGAGTCTTATAACTATATACAGATATTTTGCATATCCTGTGTCATAATCACCAGTTCAGTGCATTTCTTGGATACCTTAGGACATCTGAGAGAGCTTAAGATGCCTGTGTTTTAGTGGATGATTCAAGCCATGTATCTCCCTTATTTACGTTGGAAATTTGCATTTTGGCCCCCATGTTGATACATAAAATGTACACGGATGTCTGAATTTGGCTCTAAACCCCCATATTCCTCTGTACAGTAGAGAGCATCCTTGTAAAGACTATTGTAAAGAGTTCTAAGACTGGATGAGGAGTGAAATACTGCCTTAACTCTCCAGCAGGAGCTGTGGTATTGAGGTAGGGTAAGCCAATCCCACTCAATCAAGTTTATGTAGTTTCATTTGGATATGTTATACAGCACTAATTCTTATTTACTTTTGAAATTATTTGGGCCTTGTTTTAGCAGAACATATAATCTCTTGGTTAATGTTTGTCCTAGTTTCATCTTCTTCTTAGTTGCTGGTATAGTTTTGCTGTGTTTGGAGAATAATGTTGAGAACATACTGATGCTTTAGTTGTTGCTAAGTATTGCTTATTCTAAGTCAAGGACTTTTAAAGTTCCCATGCTCTACCAGCTGACCGGTGCACAGGAAGATGGGAGGGAGAACAGGTGACCTGAACTGGCCAAATGGATATTCCATTCCATTCCACAGAATGTCAGTTCAGCTGTGAGGGGTCAATCACTGCTCAGGTAGTCTGTTAATTGATTAACTAGTGATGAGCAAGTGTATTCTGCATCATTTATTTCTCTAGGATTTTATTCCTCTTTTTTCTCTCATCATTATTTATTATTTTTAATATTTTTTAAATTATTAGTCTGTTCTCATCTCAACCCACAAGCTTTCTTTTTTACCTATTCTCCTCATATTGTGGGGAGTGGACAAGCAGCTGCATAGTACTTAGTTGTTGTCTGGGGTTAAACCATGACAATATTTTACATGTGATTCAGTTCAATGCATAATTTAGGACTTTTAGACCAGATTCATCTCACTTAACTTGCTACAGATTCAGATGTCTAAAGGTATGTATTCGTGGTGTACAGTGATGTATAATACACATAATTTGGTCTCTAAGCCCCCTTTATAGACTTAGAGGATCATTTAGATTGGAAGTGACCATTGACCATTGAGTCCAGCTATTAACCTAACACTGAAGTCCACCACTAAACCATGTCATTAAGTACCATGTATACACATGTGGTTTCTTACAGTCAAGGACAGCCTAAAAGTTGATTTAATTACCTGAACATTGACATCTAAAGTCAACTGAGTTTTCCTAATTTACCCTGCCAGGCTATCAACTGCCTCTTGAGAAGATCAGGAGTCTTCTATATATTCTTGGTCTCATGAGCAGGTAATTTATGGATACCTCAGCTAGGATACATCCAATGACACTACCTCCTTTTGTGTGGGCAACAGAATAAGCAATCAGTTGAAAAAAAGAAATCTGCAGTAACTAAGCTCTTCTGTTTTACAGTGGCATTAATCACCCTTTGAAAAGTCTTTCTTGCTCTGGATCTATGATGAAAATGGACACCTAACTTGGTCTAAGATGGGAAAGCTTAGATGACCTGAATATTTACCTTAGTAAAATAAAACAAATCAATTATCTTTATGCCAGCATTTTTTTACTCTCAGTAGGAAGGACTTTTATTTTAAGGCACCAAATTACTATAGCAATTCATGAATAACCATTAGTGCCATCTGGCAAGTTTTCAAGATGACTTGTTTTACTACACAATACTTGCACTGGCTTTGATACAGTGACCTGTATAGTGTTGATTTTGACCCAGCTTAACTGAGCAGAAACAGTACCAGAAATTGCATTACTCATTTACCTGAGAAAGCATTTTTATAAGGTGAGACAAGATAATAACATTATATCATGATCTGAGGTTTGGTGCATTAGAAATAATAATAAAAAAATCTTCTCTTGCTCTAATTTAAACTCTTATATAGTGTGAATTCCTTCATTTTATTGCAAAGGTGGCATATAAAATTTCAAAACTTGAGTAGATAAGGGATTTTCTGTAAACATTTGTACACCAAATTTCAAATCAGTATTTTTTTTATATGACAAATCATATCATAGAAGGAAGGAACTGGACCACAATCTGATGAACTCGAGTAAAATTTTTCCTTTTTTTAATAACAAAAAGAATTAACTGATTTTTATAATACAGTATATACTAATCTGCATGTGATCCATTCAGTGTTAAACTTACTGGTATATCTTTCTGAATAGGTTGGTCAAGATCCAGGAGTTTAAGAGAGAAATCATATTTTATGACTGCCTTGAGGAAGGTCTCATGCATGGCTGCTTTAGTTCCTCTGAACAGAAGAAAGATCTCTGGGGTCTTTAGATCCATCCTCTTGACTCTTTTAGGATGACTGAACTGTGATTCATCATATTTACTATGCTGTTGATGTGCATATTCCACTTCAGGGATGAGATACTACAGAAAGTTCCACTGTGTTCAGTGGGAGGTTTTGGTACAGCTACATTCAAATACTGCATGAGAGTAAACCTTAATGTATACCCTTTGCAACTGTTATAACAAATCAAAGTTAATTGTCCTCATTTATTTTTAAATAAAAAGCATGGAGCATGAGTATTCAGTCAGTGTTGTAGAAACCAACATAGTAAGGATATAGAGACTTTCTGTAGAGTGCATTAGTAATAAAATGACCAGTCTGGATCAAATAAAGCCCTCAGCTATGCTTCACGCTTAATTATGCTCAAAGTGATTCAAAGCTATTTGCTAGCTGTGTCTACTCTAATTTCTAAACTGATGTTTACTGGACTGACGGAATGCTAAAAAATAGCTCACACTGCTGAGTGGGGTGACCAGCAGCAGCACCAGAAACTACAGGAGTTTGCTTTTTCGTATTTCACTTTCACTGATGGCAGTTAGCTGGTGTATGGCTTAACTGTCAAACAGTATAAGTCCTTTTGGCACACGTGCAGCAGAATAGGCATGATCTGACTTGGAAGAAACCAGCTGACATAAGGTGGAATTGTATGTGAAAGGGAAGAGGTCGTTATTGGCTACTTTTCTTAGATGTCTCAGGAAGAGAAAGGAAAGCGTCAGTCTCTGTATGGATCCTTACAGCTCTCTGGCATGGCAAGGCACTGACAATGACAAGATGTCATCTGTTAAGTAGCTATTCTGGAAGAAAACTGGAGCTGCTGAAGGATTGCACTGTACTGCAGTGAGCAAGTGGCATTTTTGGCTTGAGCAAGTCCACAGGCAAATGTGCCCTTACACACACCAGCTTTCTGACTTGACTAGATAACAAGACTTAACTGTATGACTCAACTGTTCTGACTAAACTAAATAACATCGCTTTGTTCAAAGCCAGGCTGGATGAGGCCTTGGGCAACTTGATCTAGTTAGGAGGTGTCCCTGCCCATGGCAGAAGGCATTGGGACTAGGTGATCTGTAAGGTCCATTCCAACCCCTAAAATTCTATAATTCTAAGACTGGTGAATCTATGATAATTATTTTAGGAATTCCATCCATTATCTTAAATATAAATTACTGTGTTAAATTAGTGATCTCCACTTCTAATATCTTCTAGGAGCAACACATTTTATCTGGGAGTATTATAAAGATCACGGGCCTCTCTGTTGGGATAGTTGATTTAATACTTATTGCATGTGGAAAACAAAATAGTCACGCTATCCAGCCAATCAATATCCTATATATTTCTTTTGGCTACATATCTGTCAAATTTTTGTATAAACATGGCAAACTTTTAGTATTAAATCCCAAGCAAATATATTTTGCATCTATGAATCTTGGGAAATGTCAGGTACATTAAATCCACTCACCAAAACAAGCTGATGGTTTGCATATGTATCTGCATATTGCCTATTTTATCCTACAAAATATCCAGTTATGTCTTGTATTTTGATTATTTAGGTTTAAGGAAAATAAAATTCAATTAAATTTAAATTCTTCCACTCCTTGTATTATAAATATGAACTAAAGAAATCTGTATTTCCTACAGAAAAAAAGAAAGCTAAAATCATTTGTAGAGTATGCTAAAGAGATTTTTATTAGGGCAGTTTTTGCATATAAAATATCTCGTAGACAGCAAGAATAATGACACTACCATAATGTAGACCATGATGCAATGAATATGACTGTAATCAGATGCTCTCTGCAAGTGATGTTTTAAAGTCTTCTCAAATTTGAATTACATAGCACTAATACCTAATAATATCAATAATAAATTAAAATTATATGTTAATCCAGACAGACTGGAATAGTTTTGAGCTGGAATTGTCTTTGTACTTTAACAGATCTTTGCAAACTTTCCACTTCTTTCTTTGAGTATACCCTTTGCATGTCTGAGTTTGCTAGTCTGTGTACAGATCAAAGCTTCAAGAAATTCAGCAATTACATTATCAAATCTGTCAGCATCAGCCAAGGCTGTTAATAGTGATTTTAGCAGACTGCAGTAAATCATGATTTATACTGTATTCCTAGATGTATCAGGTTAAGGTCCTCAGTTAGGGCTCAGACTTGCTCCAGATTGAATTCAAATGAATTGTTATCCATAGATACAGTGTGATGGGATTTCCCAGAGATCAACTCTGCAAATTACTCGTTGTATATGGACATAATTAGACTGAGTTCTCAACTGGATTCAATCACAGTACAGCTCCAGTCTCCAATGGAACTATATTGTCTTTCAAAAACTGAATATGGCCACAGATATCTGTTCACTAAAGGGTTATACAGAGCTTTTCAATTATGCTGTACCCTGATGTCATTTGATGTTTTCTTTCATTTAATTCCTTTCATACACCTGGAAGACTCATTCACTTTCTTTTGTATTGACTCCATTGAGTTGTCTGCACAACTTAGTGGCATCATATTCCAGGGTCCGATGAGGTATGTCTTTAAGCACAATTTTTACCGAGATAAGAAATGTGAGATATGATATGCCATTTTGTTTACTTGCTGTTAAGTATTTAATTTGTGGCAGGGAAAAAAAAATCTTGTCAATATTTTCAGTATTATGTGCAGCAATGAGAAGTCCAA
The DNA here is from genome assembly GCF_000695815.1 of Acanthisitta chloris. Taxonomy (NCBI): domain Eukaryota; kingdom Metazoa; phylum Chordata; class Aves; order Passeriformes; family Acanthisittidae; genus Acanthisitta; species Acanthisitta chloris. The sequence continues at coordinate 175,857 of NW_008683097.1, forward strand.
CAATATTTAAATCTGTAAGTGCTCAGCTGTAGAAATTGTTAGACGCTACCAGTGATCTTTCAAGCATGAGAATTGTCCTACTGAGCTACTACTTTTAGTTTTACCTTATTACCCATATTTTCATTAAACTAGTAAGCTATCTTTTCTGTAGTGGTTTCCATATCTTTTCTTTCTGGAACTGGGCTTGTATTAAATTACAATACTTTACCTCATCCAGAATGTTTTAAGTTGCACTTTAATAATTTTAAGATGTTTCATTTTTGCATATCCTGTAAATGGTACAGACATATTTTATATAATATTGTATACATATATTAAGAAGCTATTTGGAGCCAGGTTTGGCTGAACATGCTCAATCTGTGGGACTAATCTTATAACAGAATAATTTTCCAGCAAAGAACATCAGGTCTTTGAGCTGACACCCTGGATTTCATAGAATGGGTAAACAGTTAATCAGGTTTCACTGTTTATGGAACAAATAGAGGTGTCTCAATGTAACAGGATTCTAAATTGATGTGCTTCTCAACATATGGATAGGTAAACCTAGCTGCTTATGTGTGTTTCTAATGATTTCAGAGCTTCTTAATTTCTCAAAGCATAGTTAAACAGACCCCACTCTAGTACTTCCAAGTTATTTACAGGGAAACATAATTTCCCTATAGTAATTCAGCAATTAAATGTCCTTCCTTATAGTACCTACACTACACAGGTCCAGTCTTAGGAACAGAACTGTTGTTATTATGCACTAGGGATGGGACACTTATTCCAGACAGAAGAATTTTTCAGGTTTCAAGTAGTGCTTTTCAATAAAAAGCACTGCTGAAATGGGTATTATAAATAGTCAAGGGTATATAAGGACTCTGACCTTTGTCACTTCCAGTTGCATTCACAAAATCACATAATCCAGAAAGGCTGAGATTGAAAGGGACCTCTGACCTATTCCACCTGACCTATTTCCTATGACCACTTTAGGGTGAAATGAAATATCTGAATTTATTCTGAAGAAATCTATTTCTGCACATTAGCTATAGGAGTACTCTGGGCAGCTGGCTGGGGGATAATGTACACATCATTGATACAAGAATTGAGGCAAACACATTTCAGATACATGTATTCTTTTTCCTTTGCTCATAAGAGTTCATTCTGTTTTACAGGGGTGCTTGTTTTCCCCTATTCTGTTTTTATGGAGACAGTCAATGTATTGCAGAGTGTTGATGCATAAAACTAACATGGGAATCAATGGATTTTGATTGTTATGTTTGAAAGGAAAATCCCTCGTTGAGACTGGGAAAGTACATTGGAAAATATATGTTTGGTGCTAGGACATGGTTGATTTTCATTCAGTAAGAAGAGTTGTATTGGAGATTTTCAGATTTTTCAACTATATCAATTATTTTAACAATAGGTACAACTGGCCTTCCTTCACCATGTCTCTAGACCTATGTGACCACAGCAGCAGCTCTGCTGTTACAAGGCTAAAGGTATATTTGTTCAGCTTTTGCCTGTATGTGGATATGTGGAAAGAGGAAACATAAACTCCTTTAAGGTCTCTGGTCAAGGACCTTTTCAATACAAAAGGGAATAATAAGAAAAGGAAGAAGCTATAAACAAAAACATACAGAGATACAAACCTGACTGACAAATGGAAAGAGAGGGAGTCAAACCTGGTCACATTAATCATTGAGGATTTGTGGGAGAGTGGGAATAATTCTTCCAGGACCTTATCAAATGGGAAAATAGGGAAAAGGGGGAAAGCAGAAACAAAATATCCAGACAAATAAGAGGTAAACAGAAAGGGATAAAAAATGGGCCAGTCACATGTAAAAGGGTCACCTCAATCTCACTAGCCAGCAGGTAGGAAGTGTGTGGTCCAGGCAGTGGTATCAGATGGGAGTAGGGTCTGTGCTGGTATTCAGAGGGACCTTTGAGTGTGCAGTGCCCATGGGACAAATGTGTGAGTGCTGTGTGTGTGCAGTGAACACCCAGCGAAGCCAGCCAGTGAGTCAGGGACCCATGGTGTGGGTAGGAGGTGCTGGAATCCATGCACGGGTGCCAGGCAGGCACAGGGTCTATGTCTATGCTTGGAGAACTCATGAATGCGTGCATATATGTGAACCTGGGGAGTGTGGTGTGTGTGCTGCTTGGTGACCTTCTGCTTCTGCCAGCCCAAGAGGAAGAAGGGATGTGTCTGTCTGTGTCTGGTGTGAGTCCTAAATATGTGGGCTGTTGCTGGGCACAGTGCCTTGTCTGTGGCTCTCTGTGTGACTGACCATGCCCATGTCCTATGAGTGTCCATGACTGTGCACATGTGCCTGTGACTGTATCACTGGCATATGTGGGTATGTGCTCAGCACTGCTGCTGGTGGAACCCACAAAGAGGAACATGGCAACCACATCTCTCAGCTAGGGCAGAGACTCTGGGGCTGGAGGAAGTAGCTGCTCGCAATACCAGTTAGCATTTCCACTTTGAGAGTACATGTAATTCACTCACCTTGAGAATGTCCTAATTTGAAAACGAAACAAAACAAACCCAAACCAAAAGAAAAGCAAAAAAAGGCTAAAAATAAAAGCCTAAATAAAGATGGAAAGTGGGAGGTTTTTTTCTTATTCACAAAATAGCTACACAGAATTACATTGCAAATGACAAACCTATAAAACCCAATCTATAGCATTCCTATACAGGACTAAATTTCCCTGTTGGAGAATGGCTAAGAGATCAGGGATATAATCCTGGGGAAGGCCAAAAAGAGCTAGGCCACAGTCCCCTGGGAAAGTACAGATACAGTCCTGGGAACGCACCTGGGAATGCAGTGTGTACAAGCAAGGCTGTGGAGATAGTAACTTATAGATAGATAGGGAGTAACTCAGCTGGGCAGATGGCAGATGGCAGGGGTAACTCATCCTTGAGGGTGAAACAAACAGGTTCGAGAAAAACAGCTAGGAATGCACCCAAGCCTGGGAAAGCAGGAGATAAGCCTCACAGCTGCAGCTGTGAGTAAGGGGAGTACCTGAGTGCTATCTTTAGAGCCTAGCCAATTAAAAGTGATGGATAATTGTACGCCTGCTTCTGCACTGTATAAAAAAGAGCCTGTCGGACAATAAAGATGGAGCTTGCTGTATCACCCACATGGAGTCGGCCGCTTGCTTCCCCGCGCGGAACCTTCACCTTTCCCAACATTTCCCTATTATATTGTACAGACCTAAAGATGCATGAATTTATACCTTTGGTCAATTGATAAGCTTGAGCAATTCTTGAGCAATTCTTGTATAAATATCCTGGTTCCATCTATTTTATTCTAGAAATTGTTAATGACCACTCTTGTTAAGTGAACTGCTCTGAACTCACTCACTTCGCTGTTGCTACAAAATAGTTGTGGGAAGGCAAGGGTACAAAAGAACTTATTTTCTGGATGAACATAAGACTAAAGAAAGACTGAAGTACTCCATTTATCAGGACCCAATTGACAAAAGTAATCTCATCCCTGCTGCAAGTTTTCATGAATCAGCAATGAAGACAGGTCTTACTTTTATTCAAATTTTGAAGGTAAAAATTATTTGCAATAACTCCATTGAAAATGAAGAGAAGATAAATGAAGTTCCTCTGATGCATTTTGAAAGTGAAGCTTTATAGGGAGGGGAGACAGTGTAACTCAGGCAAGGGAGTGGATGACAGTAATGGCAGATCTGCATGGTGAATGAGAACAAATGCATACGTGTAGTATTCTAACATAATAACCCTAAAATATGCATATATGTCCACTTTATACCCTAAGGGCAATCAGTGCATTTACAGCCATTATATGACTCTATTATCCTATAATCCTACAGATTATAGGAATTATTTTACTACTAAAAATATTTGAGGGTACCTATGGCCTATTTTCATACTTGGAAAAATATGTAATATTTAAGTGTGACTCTCATAAGTATCTTAACTGAGCATAGCTCCTTGAAAAAGACTTGTGGGTCAAGAGCTCTAGGTCTACCATTTTCTTCAGCACAATCATGGGAAGATTTTTTCAGGTGCATCTCCTCTGTAGACAGCACTAGACATCCTCCAAGGCAAAGGTCAAGTAGCAGGTCCTGTCAATCATTAATATGGGCCAGCCTTTACTTACACCAGTAACCTAATTATTACCTTTCAGTCTATGCTGTATGGAAAGAAAAGGTGGGTTTCAGTCCTTGTGGATTTGGGCACATCTAGCAATTGGGTGCCTTTTAGCTATTCGGCTTAGGCACCCTAGTTAGCTGAACACTTCAGCTAGCTATTGATAAATCCTGCAATACTTGCCCTATGATTACTTAGTGCTTTAGCCTTCCAGCACGCTGCGGATGAGTACGTTCATTCTTCTTGTGTCTGATCAAATGCAGACACTGGTGAAAAGTAATATCTGACACAAAATCAAAGGCTACTTCCACTTAGTGGACTGGAAAAGGAAGAAGAAAGGAATAATGCTGCACATTTAGGACACAATAAAATGACATAAACATTGAGAAAGATTATCAAGGCAGAACTCACTATTGCTGTGAAAATCAGCAGCAATATATAGTATAAAGGAGTATATGGATATTTTGTCAGCAGTGCAGAATGAGTCAGTATGAGCCAGCAAAACACAGTAGTATAGAATATAGCTACTGCTGTATTCTGGTGAGGGAATGGGAGAGTAATTGAAGTTGCCATATTATCACCAGTTGTCTTGTAGATGTGCCCTTCAGCCACCTCCAAAAAGACTCACATCTTATTTCTGTCTGCCAGTAAAGTAAAGTTTGTTTAATTGCTTCAGGTTACTCCTAACAGCAAAAACATCCTTTAGAAAGGTGTGTATGTCTGATGGAGAGTGGGGCAGAGAGGTTTTCTTAATACAGTAAGTGTTAACTTTGTGATTGGCAACTTAAGAAAAAGGTCTTGGTATATTTCGTCTTATCCAACTTTAACATCAATGTCTACATAATTTAGTCTTATTTAGGTCTTTCATAAGCAGTTCTGAGATGTATTTCGAAGAAGTATATGAAACAGGCAAAATTGAGATCTGTTTTTAAAATCTAGTTTAGGTGAGATGAATTACTCCCTAGTACTGCTCTCCTCAATGTCTCTAAAAGGGGCAGGGGACAGCAAGTGATTAGCTCAAATAGAGATGCTCAAATCTGTTGGCACCTAACACTAGGTATCCAATCTTACACAGGTGGTTGGTGTCTCATTAGATTTAATGGAAATGCAGTCAGTAATATCATAAAGTCCTACAAAAGTGCATTGCTGACTCATGTTTAATATGTTGTACTCTAGAACTTTCCAGCACCTTTCTGAAGACCTGATCTCTATCCAGTCAGTTCCTAAATTTACAGTACTATGGAGTTAAACAAATTCAGCTGTGGGACTTTGCATTCATATTGTTTGTCCTTCATGAATGTTGTCAGACCATTCTTCCAGCTTGTTGAGCTCACTGTGAATGTCATTGATCTTTTTATCATATTACCTGCTTCCCTGGTTTGATACCATCCATGAGCTTTTTGAGGACCATTTGAGGATCATTAAGGACACTGATGAGTCCTTGCATCAAAGTCCAAGGAAAATTATTTTTAGCTCATTGCCAGATTGATCCCTTGATGACTATCCTCTGTGTTCAGCTTTGTACACTGTTTTTCACCCACTATCACCCATCTATCAGGACCAAAACAGGGTCAATGAGGTCTGAAGTACCTAAGTACTCTAATGCATCTTCTCAGCAAAGAAAGAATAGACTTAAGGGTTCCTCTACACCTAGAAAACAATCTCAGTGAATTGTTTAAAAACTAGGAGGAAGGGGTTCTGACTGGAATTGAAGATACTAGAAATAAAGTATCTCTACATCTGACCCTGATCAGCAGCCAGGAATAATAATGAAAGACTTCTTACAATGCTAAGCAGTGCCAGAGTCACTTAGCAGTATGTTACATACAAAATGGCATAAAGCCTCAAAGAAAACATGACCGAAACTAAGCACAATTGAATCTTTATTTTGAAAAGTATTAGTTTGCTGGAACAGAGTGACAAATTCTAATGAATGTCCTTAATGATTTTACAGTGGGACAAATCATCTGTGAAAGTAAGGTGGTTATAAAAGACACTTACTGTGCAATATGAATGCTAAATGAAATCAGACATCCCTGTAATCAACATCAATAAAAGTACTATAACTAATTTTACTGCTTCAAAGAGCAGCATAATAAAATATACCAAAAGAAAGAATCCATGGCCTAAAAATATTGTTCACACGTACACACAAGGACGTGCATGTACATATACATATACAGATGTTTACATTTTCACTGTTGATTAAAATGCTTATAATGGTAAAATGAAGTTATTTAGAAAGATAGTCTTATTCATAGTTATTTCATTTCACCTTGTGGGGGCAAATGCCTCATACCCTTAAATAAAGATGGAGTAAATTTCAGACTGCATAGTCCAATATCCCACTTAATGGTTTTACAGATTTACCACAGTATAGAGAAACTGTAGTAAATCGTGGAATCCAAAGGAAATGGTGAAGAATAGATACACTGGAGCAAGAACTGAATTTATGTTCTAAGTTTGAGCAAAGGGATTTGAAGAAGTGGTGCAGTGAGATTTCTAGGACTTACTATGATACATCAGGAAAACAGTATATGAGGGTTGACCCTGGCTGGATGCCAGACACCCACCAAAGCGACTGTATCAATCCCCTTCACAAATAGACAAGGGAGAGAAAATACGACAAAAGTTCATGCGTTGAGATAAGGAGAGGGAGAGATCACTCACCAAATACCAGTGCTGGCATAGGAGTGGGCAACAAGGTCAGAGGAGGATAGCCAGAAATAAGACAGACCTTAAGAACGCATTTCCCCACCCCTCCCTCCTTCCCAACTCTATCTCCTCCCCACCCTCAGGAACATCCTGCTCCATTGTTAGTCCCCCACAGAATCATAAGTCCTACCAGGAACTCTGCTCTGGCATGAGTTTCCTCTCTCCACAGGTCTGCAGGTGCCTGCCAGGAGCCTGCTCCATTACAGGGTTCACAGCCCCCTTTTGGGCATCCATATGCTCTGGTATGGGTCTGCTTCATGGGCTGTAGGTAGAGCTCTGCACCCTGTTAACCTCCATGAGCTGCAGGGAGACAGCTGCTTCACCATGGTTTTCACCACATGTTGCAGGGGAATCTCAGCTCTGGCACCTGTAGTACCTCTTCCCTCTCCTCCACTGACCTTGGTGTCTGCATAGTTGTTCCTCTCACATATTCTCAGTCCATTGGCCACTATTACTCCTGTGCACTAACTTCTATTTTCTTTGTTTAATATGTTATCACATGGGTGTTCCTAGCACCACTGATTTGCCCAGCCTTGCCACAGTGGTGGGTCCATCCTGGAGCTGCTGGCATTGGCTCTGCTGCATATGGGGAAGCTTCTAGCAGCTCCTCACTGAAGCCACTCCTGTAGCCCTCTCACTGCCAAAAACCTGGCCACACAAAACCACTATAGAGGGTAAAGTAAAAGCAAGTAACTAAGGAGTAGCTTAGATAAATTCAGTATTGAAATATCTGATTTTGAATTCTGTCTCAATATTTAGGTATTGTTTTGAGTAAACTCCAAGACTTGTGGGGAACTGTGCTTTGATTTTATCCAACAGATTAAGATATTCTAGCCTCTGTTAGGGTGAAAAAGGCAGCTTCTTTTACAAAGCTACTGCTTTTTCTCATAGGCCATCTCAAGTCTGAATGAAAAGGATTCTCTTTGCATTCTTCTTTCC
>NW_008683097.1:183640-216231 GCF_000695815.1 Acanthisitta chloris
ATTTTCTTATAACAGTAATGTATTTTCCTTTCAAATTTACTATTCTGACAAATTTAAAATTTTGAGTGTTATCTTGTCTCCCCGAATTTTCTTTGTATTCAGAAAGCACATATATTTTCTGCTTTAAGAAAATAGCATTTTATCAAGTCATAAGACAGGTAAGTGCACATTTCTCTAGGAAATTCCAGAATAGCTTCACATCACTGTGGTGACACGAATTGAGAGTCACAAAACTCATCTGGGGTTTGTCTTGGTGAGAACATGTACATAAACCACATTGGATGCTTCTGCAAAAGCATGAGAGCTGATCAGAATTGTCACTGCAAGCATTTTGATGTGAAGAAAGTAAAAGAAGAGTAATCTTAAGGAAGATGGATCAAGAATTGATAAAGTTTTGGCTTTTATTCTGATGGACCTAGGGTGATAAAAAGTGCTATTATTTGCTCTTGACTTACGTTAACACAAGTTAAGTTGTTTGCCTCACCTAGAAGAAAGGTAGTATAAGTAGTTTTATCCTGAGCCATAGTGGCTATTAGACACATCCCTGCAGGGATGTGTAATAGGCACATCCTTTAATCAAAATTCTATCTAGGCCACAATATAGCTGTAGCATTACAATGTTATCTTCAACATTAAAATTAAACCCCTGTTGAGAAGAAGTGAATTTTTTTCTTATTGCTTCCTCGGTTACTGTTTTTTTCTTTCCATAATCCCTTAATAACATTAGTTGCTAGTTGAACAAATATAGAAAATATGAATGCAAACAGTGAATCCTTCATGTTTTCATATTTTTGCTCTGAGAAACTTGTACCTTCTGAACCATTTGAGCATCCGTCAGATTCACAGAATAGAGCAGAACAGGCTTTCTGAGGGAGGCATCCTGCTGCTGGCATCTCTCCAGGCCTCTTGAATGAAATACTAATTTCAAATAAATTTAATTACCCCCTTTAGAGTTTTGGCTTTTGCTTAATTTGTATAAATAATTTGGGCATCTAATTAGCTCTCACTTTGTATCACATAAAATAATTGGGACTGCTTTGTCAGGCAAAATCTTCCTTTCAAAATGAATTACTTAAATGCAAGTCCTTGCTCTTTGTTCAGGAGTTGCATCACTTCCAGCTTCATCTTCTCTTTTTCTAAAGCTGTCTGATGTTGATCAGTATGGACATCTCCTCCTCTGCTGCTGCATACAGACACCATTGACTTATTAATATCTCAGCAATGTTGCAATCCAGCTTCAGCTTTCCTATGTTTTTTCTTCATCACTGCAGCATCTCAATTCCTCTCAATCTATAATGCTCTTTTTCTGGAAGCTGTATGTCCTACAGAGGAGAAAAGGGAAAAATTGAAAGGAAGCATGTTTTCTGTGTTCATTTTATACTTGAATATTATGTTAATTGAAAAAGAGTACATCTGGTGTAACCAATGGCATAACTCAGTGTAACTCAGCTTCTTCAGTCAAAGAAGCTTGCAGAGCTTGGGTAGTATGGGTAAAGAGCACATGGATTTATTCTAGAAAGAATTCAGAGCTGATGCAGAGTTTGAGCAATTGTTGAGAGGAACAGAGGCCTGAGGCAGCCTTATCAGAGGTCAGAAATACAGGACTCAAGCTGTTGCAGAGATCTTTCCTGGGGACTGGTCAGGACACTTCAGAATTTATTGTGCCTAGGAAAATCACTGAGATGACAGACACTTGTATTGGAGCAAAGACTTTTTTGAAAAGAATGTGTCTGTGAGGAGAAAATGCTACTTCATTTTTTATTGTGCCTGTTATAGTCAGTTCAGGCATAATTCAGCTGACATCAGTGTTTAGTTCTGTTTGAGATTCCATATTTGAGATATTACAAGACCTCCAGGATACCCAACCTCTTAGAGCAACAGGTAGGGCTAGGAAGAACACCTGAAATTAGACCAGACACCTTGGGTATGCTCAGTTGCTTAGCCACCTTTGTTGTTTGGGAAACTGAAACAAGACCTGGAGATTTATCTGTTTAAAAAAGTTAATGATCTTAGTTTATGGTCTAGTGAAGCTTTACTTTCTGGACCTTGAAAGCCTTAATTTTTATATTTTTTCCCCCTTTCCTCTGGGAATCTCATTATAAGGAGAAATTCCAGTCAGATGTGCTTTCAGGTTCTGACCATTAGAAAAATGCCTATAGTTGTCAATTAAGCAAAAAACCCAAATACCCATGATAAAAATCTTGCTAATTCTAGACCATTAGCAGCTGTCTTATATCTCAGAGCTAAAGTCAAAGTTTATATCCCCTAGACATTTTATCCTAGGCAGTGGTAGTATAGATATTCTTAGAGTAAGAGAATTTAGATAAATGCCAGCATTCATTCAGTTCCTACAGTCTTTTAAAAAGATGGCTGTCTTGCAGAGTGATATACTGAAATGTAAACTGACACACATATTCTATACATCTTTGCCCAGTCTTACCCTAATGGATACTGTCTTATATTCCAGTTTCCACACCTTTTCAATATTGACACACTAATAGTTCACCACAGAGCTTTTTGCAGGTCAGCTTCCACTGTATATTTTCCAGAGTGTGTGCTCTCAAAATGAATAAACTTTCTGATTCCTTTCCTATCTAATATCCTAAAGGAGGCTTTGGGGATACTACACATCTCCTGCTCCTGTGATGCATAAGGCTCTCAAGTTTGCAGTCATTCCTAGACATCGTTATTTAGTATACTGTGTATGTCTCAAAGGAGCCGTCTCTTCATGTGCAATGTTGTGGATCTTCCTGTCTGCTGAAATACATATTCTTCTTCACTGAATTTGTTCTGGAAGGTTTTCCTTTTCTTTTCCATATTCTTCCTTCACAGCATTAATGAACTGGTCTTGGAGAAATCCTATTACAATATGTATAAGATGACTAACTCCAGAAGTGATGAATTGTTGAAATTTTTTTTAAACTGAACTCTATTTTGTGCATGCACAGCAACAAATGCCGTGTAATTCTAAATTCATGTGGAGCCACAAGTGTTACAGTAAAATGTATAGGTTCTTGATGGGAACATCCAGACAAATAAAAGAAGTTGTGCTTAATACAGAATTAGATCTATGACAGACTGTGTGCCATGCTGGCTTTGAAAACAGTAATGGTTTCACCCGCACCCACTATTTTTTTCACCCAGTAGGTCTCTTGGTTGTATAACTTCATGGTTCTGATGGAATATTTCTCAACTAGATAAGCCTAGAAAAAAAATCAGTCCTTCTAAAATCATATTATATTTAAGGTTTCACCTTTCCAGATATTGATCTAAACACAAGAAGAAATACATTATAAAATAAAGAATATGGACACTTTCAGTGTCTATAATCCAAAGCTCCTGGTATTTTTTTGGACAACGTTCCAAAATTTATGTATGTGATAAATGTGGAAAGCAGAGATAATATCCAAAATGTTCCAAAGAAAATGCATCTCTGTAGTCACGGAAAGATTTCCACTGCCTTTAATGTTCAAATATTATATGCAGAATGCAAAATCCTCAGCATCAGGTCTCCCAAACTGCATAAGTTTCAGAATTCACAGGCCTTTCAGAAAAAAAGTCCTCATGATTGTCACTTCCTTACAAAATAATACCGAGAGCTTAGGAATGGTCTTTTGTTTGCATCTGGTGTAAAATGCGTTGATTATATTAGAAGATATATGCCACAGAAATAAAATATATTATTCTCACTAAAACCCCAGTACTTTCCTTTTAAGAATGGCATAAAGGCAACATGACCTATAGGGCATTGTTAAGGCATTGCAAAGTGTCATGGATATTTTGGGAACCATTATCTGCTTTACAAGGTATTATATACTTCCCACCTACTTTCAGGAATTTTGCTTTAATTATGTTGTAAACTCCCCAGTATTTCACTGTTAAGAGCTAGTCCAGTATAAGTAAAATGTCTATATAAAACTGAGTTCTCGGTTAAGACTATAAAGCTAGAGCATTTGTTCTTGTTTGATTTGATTATGACTAGATAATTAAATTGAGATATTACACAGAGGAAACATTATTTATTTCTCATGGAAAATTTTAATTTCATGCTTGAGAAGTTGCTTCTTCCCCTTTGTGTCCATTTCTCCATGTCTCACTTAAGTAGTAATTTGTTTTGTGTACAGATTTTTAGATGACAGCTATTACTGAAGTCCCATACAGGTGTTTATTTTTATGCATAATATATAGTTATTTTTATACATAATATATGCCTCACAGATTATCTGTTGATGTTAACCTACTTGGCTTCCAACAGTTAATAAGAAATCTCTGTTTATTGAGGAAACAAAATTCTCCAATGGATGAAAAGCTGTTGATAGGAGATTGTCTCAGATTTGTGTCCATTTAAACTAGAATAGTTTGAATTTTTCATTTCAATCCAGTATCTCGTACCTAAAGTGAATATACTACAATATACAGCAAAAAAATAAAATAAAATGTACAAGAAACTACACCTATTGCTCAAATGAGACAGTCAGTAGACCCTGGAAAGGACAGGATGCCCTTCACCTTCTTATTGCAATACCTTTGTTGATTGACATTAACAGTAGTTTGAAGTCTGTAAGGACTGTAGAATTAGGACTACAATGACAAGTTCATTAACTTTATTTTGTTGGAGTTAAACATGTATAAAGCTCAGCTTCATAGAGAACAGATGGAACCAAAGAAATAGAAAGCATTATGTTGTTCTTGGTTTTTTATATATATTATATATATCTGTGTGTGTATATATATGTATATTTCCCATTTTGTTCTCTCAATGAGTAGCATGCACTGGAATGTGCTACAGAATAACCTAGATTCACAGTGTACAACACAGCAGACTATGAACATCAATGTTGTGTCTGGAGATAATAAGCATAACATTTATCTTATCTAGCTTTAGCCATGTAATAACTCGACATCACAAGCAAGCAAGCCCAGGCAGTCAATGAAGAGTACAAAACTGCTACAGGGATTGTCATCTCATCTAAATTGTCCTCAGAATTTGTCAAACTCTCTTCATCAACTGGAGAGGAGTCCAGGATAGGTATCTCAGATTGAGCACATAGCTTTGGGGAGCTAAACTTAAATAAAATGAATCCTATGAGACAACCAATAATATTTCTGTGTGAGTGAAAAAACATTATTGTCAAGAAAAGTACAGAAAAGCTGCAATTTGCTTTGTAATTTCTGCATGTGGATCAGCCCTTGTGGTGCACAGACAACTGGAAAGGAGCCCAGATCAACAGTTTAATTTAAGTTCAAAGTGCTTTTTTGAATCAGCTGAACTTTATTCCACACAATCTGAATTTCTTTTACAATGGGGAAAGAAAGGACTGAAGGGAAATAGGGTAGATAAAAGAAACATCATTGTGGAACAAAGAGTAAAGAGTGAAAATGTCTGTAAGGTGGAAAAATATCCAAACAAAACAAACAAAAGCTGTTTTCCCCCTTCCCTCACTCCTGAAACTGAAAAAGAAGCAATCAACAAAACCACAACTGTTTTTCTTGAATAAGACTTAGGAGAGAAGCAGAACAATTAGAAACTTTAAGGAGCAGTTACTTCTACTACCACACTTTTGAAGTGTTTTGCAGAGTTTCTGCATAGTTCTCCAGGGGGAGCTGCAGAGTTCAAACCCTCTGCACTGTGTATGAAATAGAAGGGTTAGTTTGAAGCATTTGATGTATCTGTGAGAAATAGATTTCCTCACTGTGCTTTTACATTAAATGTGCAATGAAAATGGTGAGAATGTAATCAATTGAAGAACTATGATATGGGCAAAGAAATTTTACATTAATTTTTCATTCAAATGTGCACAAAGCAGAAAAAAAGTTAGGAAAAAGATCTAGGAGATGTGGTAATAGACCATGAATGGAATAAATAGGAAAAGCTCAGTGTGCAGGAATTAAATCTTAAGGTACAGGATACAGCAATGGCAGAGGAACGACAGCAAGAGACATCATTCTGACATGTACATATCCACACAGCTTAGGAAATATTGTGAAGCAAATCCTTTTTGTAAAATGTTTTCAAAATGACAATGACATTTGAAAGACAGACAGCTGTTCAACAAAGAGGGAGAGCGATAAAGTACAATGAAGACGGAGGAGAGAAGAGGATGCAGAGAACCAAGAAATCTTGGGGAGGAGTAGGGAAGTAAATGGACAAGAATGTATTACAGTTGTAAGAAAAAAAGGAAGTTAAAAATCGTAAGAATGATCCTTCCACTTTACAGTTATTTTTTATTTCACTCAGAACTCTTCGTGATTATAAATTAACATTAGTTGTGATTTAAATATAATGCAAGAACTTGAACTAGCATAAGCCACCTTCAGTGCCTTTGAGTCAGATTACTCAAATTTACATTCTGTGGATTAGGACATAGTGAATATTGTGTTGGGTGCAGGTGATTAAACACTGGGACAGGTTGTGTAAAAAGGTGCTTGAAGTCTTCATCCTTGGATGTTGAAAACCTGACTGGGCACAGCCCTGAGCAACATGCCCAAGTTGATCTTGCTTGAGCAGGAAAGTTGAACTAGAAAATCTCCAGAGGTCCCAGGCTACCTTAAGTATTCTGTGATTCTCTGAACATTCTGCCACATTAAGGAGTGAAAGAAGCAGGGACTGCTAAAATCTGCCTTAGGATATTCATTCTTGTTCCCAGTGATTTATAATGGAGCTTGGTATTATAATTAAGAATAGGTAGGCAGCAAATCATAACTGTGCTTTGTTCTGAGGATATTTTTTTTCAAATGAAATAAAAACTATAACTTGTATTGCAGCTGTCACAAATTATATCAGTTTTCTGCAAGATGACAATTGCCTATTGAAAGCATGGTAAGACATTGTTTTCAATCATTATTCTCAGTTCAGAAATATAAAGAAATATTTCATATCACATGAATATATAGTTATTGTTTCCTTCTGAGATGATATGCCAGATCATAGTTTTTATTGTTCACAAGATATTAATTTTTCTTCTCTGTTTTTGTAGTTTTTGATTTGGATTTTAATTTTGAAAGGAAACCCACTGAGATATATGAATATATGAAGGAAATATTTCTAATTTATCTTTTGGGGGCTAGTATTTAATTTCATATTGATTTTATTCATCTGATGCCTAGCTTTATACTTTTCTCCTTTTTTTTCTTTGAAAGAAAAAAAAGTATATAAGGGTATAGCTCATTTATTTTCCTAAACATGTCCTGTGTTCTCAACTCACCATTTCTTTCTTGAGATGCAAATACTATTCATATGAGGTTGTTCTCATCAGCAGAGATTGCTTTATTTCAGATGAACTGGTGACTAAATGTTTGATTAAGCAGCAGGTGGTGGCATATTTGTTAAAATGGATTATTTGTTGTATTAATAAGGTAAGCAGAGGTATCTATTCATTATGTACAAGGTACTGCCAGTTCACAGTCACTGTTCAAATCCTGTCAGCCTTTGGTTTTGAGTCAAACCTGTGTATGCAATATGGCTTGAAACAAAAAGAGAAAAATGATGGAAGATGGGCCATTTTGCTGTTGTTAAACAGATAAAATCCACTGGGAGAATAGTTTTCATACATTGCCTTTTCCAATAATTATTCTGTTTGTCTTTTATGTATTTGTGTCTTTTTTACATGGTCATGAATGGACAAATCTTCGCGTCCTCTAAAGGACTGGAAAAAGCAGTAAAACAGCTGTGTGAATTAGATCAGTCCTAAATGAAAGAGAAGGGATGGAGCTAAGAAGAATGTAACAGGCCCTACTAAGATGCAGTGTTACCTCGAGCACATTGCTTAATTACAAAAATTTTTCCTGGACCAGCACTGGCATGGTTCTATTGATTTGGAGGAATCAGAAGAATTTGAATCTGCATTCACCCATCTGTGTACACATATTTATAAAAATGCATTTTTACTTGGGGTAGATGAGCAGATATTTAGCATAGCTACACAGTCATTATTCAAATTCTAGTATCCTGGTATACTGAAATATGCTACTAGCCAAACAGAGCACTGCGCTTGAACAATGGAATTAGGAAACTGTAGTTCAGTTTTTGTAACTATGATATCCCAAATCCTTTGCCTTATTAGTTTTTCTGTTATATTACCTTATTTCTGATCACTAGTTTCACTTGGCAAAAATTGCTGGTAAAATGTGAATTTCAATCTCCCTCCTGCATTCTAAGTGTTTGTAGATAGTGCCAAATATGTTCAAGGAAAAAAAAATTTAGTTTTCACAAAGTAATTTAGTTCTCATCAGATCTTGGCAATTTGTGTTTAGAAAAACTGTGGGCTGGTCACAACAGGGCACAGACATACACAAACAATAACTGGCAGGATTTATGATATCCTTACCTCTAAATCTTCTCAAATGTACATTTTTTTGGTTGTCTGTAGAAGACCATAGGTATAAGGAATCATATTAAGAGATGCAGTTTTCTTTGGCAATCAATAAAGATAGGTATGCTATGTAATTTGTAGCCTATGTTTGTTTCTAGCCTGTGTTTGTTAGTACACCTTCCCAGAATAACCTTTTACTGTAATTTTTTTCTAACCTGCCAAATTTTCTAATCCATATATTTTAGTATTTGTGTTGCATCATAGGGAACAGAAAGTAAAAAGGATGGAAAGCGAGTCCAAGAGATATCTGAAATTATGAAGGAGCTTGAGATCATTTTTAGGGAATTGTTTAATTTTATCATGATAAAACCAAGAGCAAAAAAACCCCACTAACCACACTGGAAACTTTTGAGCTATGTAACACAGATAGATTACATATTTTGTTAAACTAATGCAAACTTTTGAAAAAAATCCTCAATTCTGGATTGCAATAAAAATGGCACTTGCTTTTCAAGTAATTATTTAGAGAAAAAAAATTTCACCAAGAAACCAAAGAAGGGGCGATATGACTGTTCCTAATCAGCATACACAAATTCATAATTGAATCAAATCATTGATTCAGCTGATGAAGTTTCCTGAAGAAACTTTTATTCTCCTTCCTTCCTTTATCATGTGAACAAATTTTTCTGTTTTAAAGAGAATCAAAATTAAAAGTAAAATCATCCCCTCAAGATGATATTTTCTTAGTGAAGTTTTATTTATGGAGCCTTTTAAAATTTATGAAATCCAGTCCTGACAGAATTATGACCTTCAATCAAGCTTATTTATTCAGCATCTGCATATTATCTGCAAAAATCTGATGTCATTTGTGGCACAGATGTTTTCAAATGCTCACTAGCATAGGTAAAACTTACTTTCTGTTAATTATGATAGGTATATATATTTGAAATAGTTTTGTAAGACCTGTAACTAGATTCTTCTGCTCCTCTCCCCTTCTTCAGTTCCCCTTCTCTGTGTTTGCAATGAAGGGTAGAAGTTTAGTCAAAATGGAAAAAAATGGCATAAAAAATCATGCAAAATCGTTGCAGAAGGAAAGAATATCATAAGGCTGTAATAATGGATTTCTATTATTCCATAGCAGGCAAATGATGGGACACATTAGATCAAAGGAACCAGAAGAGCGGATAAATAAACAGAAAACCATGTTCTTTTTCGCCCAGCCCAAAGCAGAGCTCCAGCAGCAGCTGATCAGCCCACCCTGTGTGAGCAAGAGGACAGGTCTGTGAGAGCAAGTGAGTGGACTGACAGATGCCCAAGAGTAAAATGGCATTTCCCAGTGTCCTGATAGCCATCTGGATATATGAAGTTATCCTCAAGCTTTCTGTTTAACATGTACACACACACACACACACATATATATATATATATTTATACTGCTTTCAAGAAGCCAAAATTAGTCATTATATGGAAACTAAAAAATGTATTTCATGTCTTACAAATGTCAGAATATGTCTAGGCTGCTGCACAAAAGAGAGGCAGGGAGTAAGTGTAAGCACTTGATTCCCAGTCATCCACCACAATTAACTGTCAGCTCACTCCCTCAGACTGCTCCAATGAATTTCCTCAAAGACAAATCCTGAGCATGGTTCCAGATATTGTTCACTTCAGGGGCTGCTCCTGAATGGAGTCTGAATGATACTGCACTGGATTTGCTTCCCTTTTCCCTAGCAGGCTTTGAACAACCTTATATCCGAGGACACCTAGCACATACCTTCAGATTCATACAACAGAAAGACCAGTCCTGTATGATGCCACACAGCCCTCTCATTATTTTTGACAATTTGAACTTGGAAAAAGACACTGAAAAAAATCATGCTTTAGTTCTTCAGGAGCATGGCTTGAGTCAGAAAAGCTGCGCAGTCATTTAATGACTACTGTGTAGGCTGCCAGTTTTCTCTATAGAAAGCAGACATAAGAAGAGTGTGAATATGAGGTAGTCTGGGTCACCTGGCCTCAGGAGCAGGGGACAGACTGTTCTTCTGTTGAGCAGAATAAGACAGTGCTGGGTGATGATTTTCTTTCTCCTCACTGATGAATGCAAGATAACCTGCCAGAGACATCTGTGAATTTCTCAAACCACAGTTCCATACTATTTTGCCGTTACATTTGTTAAGCTGCTATACCATTTTAGGATGTTCAAGTTTCAATTTAAGTTTCTGTTACAAGGTATGTTTCATTGTTTTCCTCTTCCAATGGATTATTTAACTTCTTAGATTATCCCCTTCCTGTACAGTGAAAAAAACCCTTCCAGCATGCTTACCTCTGTGTCCAAGTTCCCATTCTCTAACATTAAATTATTTTAAAAGATACCAACAATCAGCTATGATTCTTTGAAACCACATCTCGGTTCACCTTTGAAGTCTGATCAAGTAGAGTGATCCTTCAAAAGCTGTGCCCTTTAGTTTACATAGTCCAGCCAAAGAATTTGCAATATGAGCACAACAAAACAAATACAATCGAGTTTTTGAAGGGTAAGCTTATGCTGTTCAGAGAAAGCCCTTGGCTAGCATATGCTGCATTTCCCTTTACAGCCTAGAGACAACAGGAATAAACAACTTTCACCCTGTTTATCCTTTGAAGACAGTAAGCAGATCTGTCTCTACAGGACCTCTTCATGCCATCCATGCCACTCCATCTGCAAATATTTGGAGAACACAACTTATCACATGAAACACACTAGTCAAATACATATTGGAATTTTATAGACATTGAGTTTTTACTTTATGTTTAAATCACAGATTTCAGTAATGTGAAGACCTTATTGTGGGCTTACTGCAAGTGAATGGGATGTGTTTTGCAAAGACACTGTGAAGCTTATTGATACAGGTGGAATAGTTTTAGTACAGGTGGCATCAAGCCACCCCAACAATTGTTAAAAGTGAGAGGATGTATCATGTTATAACACTGTCTTCAAATCCTTATTATCTACAAGTGGGTTCTTTTCCTTTCAATGGAAATTAGAGTGGACAAGGGATTTCTTCAATTCACCAGCATCATTCAGAATCATCAGTAGAAATCAGTAAAAATACTGTTTCCTTCTTCCATCTGTACAGAACAAAGCAAGTCATCAAATGTGGTGTCACCAATGTACAGACCTCACTACAAAGAATTTCTTCCTGAAGGAAGTATCGCAAAGCACATGAGTGTTTGGCTAAGATTGTTTCTATTCTGCAACCATCATTTACCCACGCAGTCAGTCCAGGCTTAACTTGTATAGTTCTGCCCTGCTGGTTTTGTAGTTAATTTTCAAACTGTATTATTGTAGATTATTTTTTCAAAGTTGACAGCCATTTTAACAAGTCAGTCCAGACTTTCACCAATAACTTGTCTATTTCAAAGATGCCTTTGTTTTAGGTCTTGATGATTTCAATGCTGTTAGAGAGATGGCTATTTCAACTAATCAAATTTAGGTTTTTTTCATTATTTTCCAATTACCTTTTCCCTTGTACTGTTAGAGACTGAAAAAGTGCTCATTAACATGTCAATTACAAATCCATGCTAAAAGCACGTTCGAGCTATGAAGGTCACAATGCTTAGTTTATAAAATCAATAGTGAACATGAAATAATAATAAAATTATTAAATAAGAATGCAGAAAGGAATTAGATTAGATTACTACATTTTTTTAATGCCTAGAGCTTGCTCAACCTAAATCCTTTGTGGTTTTTGCTTTTCTGAATGGTTGCAGGTCTTCTGCAACCAATTTCTGCATTGGCCAATTTGCAAAACTTTCCAATTTTCTCTATATAAAGAAATACTCAACAGTCCTGAATTTGTAAAATATAAAGAATAGACAGGAGTGAAAAATGATTGATTTATTTGCAATTCATGGAATGTGGATTCCCTCTGAATAGTTTTATGCCGCAACCATTTATTAACAAGTGCAAAGCAAGTTCAGGCTAGGTAGAATAGTACTAATTCCAGTTTTGTTCTGAGATGAATCTGTGATTTTGAAATCAATGGGGTAGTCAGTGGAACTCAACAAAAAGAAATCGCTTTATATTTTCATTAATTAACAGCATCTGTTGAGATTAAAGCCATTGATATCACTTTTGATATTTGATATTCTGCTGTTAAAAGAAGATTTTTGCCTTTGTAAAGAAGTTGATGGAATCCTGCTTTTCATTGAAAGCATTTCTATTGGCCAACTTCAATCTTCACCAGCAAAGTGAATTACCCTTGGATATAGCTGGTGTAAAATAATACTCTTACAGCATTCTTCCTGCTTTATTTCTCCCATTTTAGAACTATAAAAAGGAGGGTCCTGGCAATAGAGGATCAGGCCCCATGAATCCTGTTTTTAGAAGGGAAAATATGCCACTGGAGATAATTTTAAGTGTGTTTACTGCATTTCTTTTCTGATGGAAAGAAATAAAAGGGAAAAGAGAAAAACATAGTATATAGAGATATCATAGCAAGATTAGAATTTGTTTTTTGCCATTTATGCTTGTGAGTGCTGTGAGCTTTTCAGAAGAGAGAGTGTTACTGCTTACTAAAGTAAGATAGAACAGATATGATAAGGAAAGCAGAGATTTTTATATTTTTTATATACAGGATTGCTTGTCTAGTTAAGGTAGTGTTTATCCCAGATAGAAGAACATCTTGGGATGAAACCAAGAATGTGTTTTTATTCATTTACCACTAGAAAACAATTATGCAGCATTTAGAAATTATTTGAAGACCAAATAATGAAATCTATAGAGATGTAAGACTGAATTCAAATGAAGAACTTAATATTTAGTTGTAAAACTTCAGAACACCAAGCACCAAAGCTTGCTGATGCCAATATACTAACCTTTAATTCCTTAGACTCAATTCAGATCATGTATCCATTACATGTGAAAATGAGACTCAAAATTTTAATCTAGTCAAGCCTAATATTTTTCCTCTGTTCTTTTTTCATACCAGCCATTGTGAAAGGCTTAGCAATCTGTCTTCAGGAGAAGTTTGGGACTGGAGGGACACATGCCAAGCCAGGTATGAAGCGAATTGCCAGCAGTTCTCTGGAGATATGTGCACACCTGCTCTTGTTACCTCAGGTTCAAGGCAGGATTATTAGCATCTCAATTTCCTGAGTATTATATTCACTCATACATTATTGAGAAAAGAAGAAAAGATGCACATATGTAGAGGGGTTTGAATCTTTTCCACACTACTTAGCAATACTGAAGAGGTGCCTGAAATCATAGATAACAATTTAGAATAAGAAAATAAGGGGACACATAAATTTTCAAAAAGCTGTCAAGATGGAGAAGAGAAAATACGTTTATAAGACCCAGAAGCAGAGAATCAGAACATATACCAAGCTTGCAGCTGTGACAAGTTACATTAGCTGCAAAGTAGGACCATTTGGTCAATTCTAAGGTTTGCTGAGATACTTTTGAAGTAATGCAATTCCAGGTAATAATTTGCTGCTCTTTTCTGACATTCTTTATTTTTAATCCTTTTTTCACCAATTTTGTTCTTTCTCTGCAATGTCAAACATAGTTGTGGAAATACCTGGAATTTAATGAAAGGAAACTTTAGACGGGAAATGTAAATTCAATAAGCTTGTTTGAAATGTATGTCTTAAAAGAAAGAAAGTATTTTATCTCAAAGACTGCAATCTAAAAGTTTAAACATGTCAGGGACAGTATACCATTCACTTTATATAGTAAAACACATAAGAAGTGCTAATGATTCTACATAAATTGGATGATGCCACTTATCACTGAGTGCTCCATATCACATAAAAACATAATTTCTTTCTTTAAAAAATAAAAAAAAAGAACATGAAAAAACATATCACCATGAAAATCCTCTATTTTTTTCTCTTCAGATTGAACTAGTAATTATATCTGTAGATACATATCATCTTATTTTTATATATTTACATGTATGACCTTGTTTTAGATAAGCATTTAATAATCTGGAATCTAATTATGTGCTAAGCAAACACAAAACTGAAATATAGCCCAAACACCACCAAGATTAATAGACTGATACAAAGACAGAAGGACAAGGACAGAAAGAGCAGTGTACAGATCACAGTCAAGCAGGAACCAAAATGTTTAAAATTTTGTGAATAAGGCTAATATATTAAAATCTATAGCTTATCTTTCATGTGACTCCTCAGTTATCGGAACACAACAGGTCAGACATGGCATTCTTCAAATGACTCGTACATGTTCTTCCCTGTTGAGGTAGGTTTTTGGTCCATGTTTTCATAGGAAATTCTCCCAGTTCTACTATTGGTCTTCTTCTTCTAAAATTGTAAGATGATTCTACGGGAAAATTTTAGGATACCTTTCTCTCAATAATCCTAAAACAGAGGACAGTATTAGGTTTGTTTTGTCATACTTGTGATCAAAACCCAAACAGAACAATAGGATGAAAGAAACAATAGTTGCCTGAAGGATACAGTTATAGCTACCTGGTTAAAGGAATAATAGAGACTTTGGAAATATGGCTAAGCTGTAATTTAACAGAATTTGGCTGTTTATGTTAATAGCACTTAGTAATTAGCAGATATAGAGGAAATATTTCTTTAAACTAGAAGACAGATTGTAATGGAATTCCTACATTGAATTTCTTGTTTGTTATTAATGAAAGAAAACATATTTTCATACAACATATTGGTGAATCTTCTGGGCAAGAACTGCACAGAACTTTGCAAACAGAAGCAAGTAAGCAAGTACTAAGAAAAAACCCCAAACAATAAATACCCCCCTCAAAATATAGAGTAATATTTGTGTTAATCTGAAAGTTTATCTAATTTTTCAGTTCTCCTTACTTTATTTTAAAGTACATTTTTCAAACTTGATAAATGACCAGAAGAAAAATGAGCCTATATGGCTTGGGATAAAGATCTTTTCCCAGAAACATAGGAATACAAATATCTCATTTATTCTTTCTAGTGCTACCAAAAGCAGATTAAAAAATATGACACTACTTACATATAAAATGAAAATATTTGTATTGAAAAGAATGCCTTAAAATATTAGATATTTTTAGTAACATAAACTCTGTCTTAATCTCATATAACCTGTGGAATATTTCAAATTTAGCTTCTCATTGTGCCATAATGTTAAACAGTGTTTTTCTCAGACAACCAAATCATACTCATTCAGAATAGAATTTTTTATTTATTTTACTTCTGCAACTTTTCTTTATACTCTTTACCCCTGAAAAAATTCTTTGCACAGAGCTTCTAAGAAAAAAAATTAAATCCATAATTAAGTGCCATTTCTGGAAATCTACATATGCATTTCAGAGCTGAGGACACTCAAGATAGTGTCTACATATGCCTGTCTCAGGAAAAGATCATGGATGGAGCCTTCACTATTTATGTAAACTCTTGATGGTCATATATCCACCTATTTGAATGCAGTATAATTTTGTTCAGGGAACTTACAGTAAAGTATAAAATGGGGCAATTTAGCTGGAGTATTTGCATTAAAAAAATTATACTATCAATTCTCATTTTTTTTATGCCCTGAAGAGGTGAATTCTGTCTGGAAAATGTTGCCCCATGCTAAACATGGGAAATGAGGACTGAAAAAAAAGAACCTTTCAAGCAAGGCTGGAGGAGATACAAGAGGAAAGTAAGAACTTAGAGACTGTAGGCTCTGTAGGAGAGAACTGGTAACATTGTGGGATCTGTAAGCATTTCTTATCTTTTCTTCCCCCTCTCTGGACACATCACTGTGATTCTGCTGAGATCCTGAGGGAGCTACTGCTACTTAATGCAAAATGTGTGGAGAAGCAGACTTCTTACCAGACCCTTCTGCTGCTATTGTAGTACTGTCTCTTAAATCTCAATGTTAGTCATTCCGTATATAGGGGGAGAAGACACTCATGAGAAACTGTAAAAATTAATTTAAAAGCCCACAAAGATCTATTTGTGCACATATGAATTTTTTTAACCATGTACCATGAAGTAACCAAACTAGTGATAAATTTTATGTTCTATGAAAATAGAAATCTCAACATTTCACCAAAATAAAATTTCCATTTCTATTTTTGATGGAGCATGTGATTTTGCAGCACTGAACTCGCTAATAGTAAGGGGATTTCTGCTACAGTGTGACAGAGTAATATTCAGTTGCCGTATTTGAATAAAGAGAATAAAATAAATTAAGTATTTTTAATAAGGGATGTATTTAATTGTACCCTGAGAGTTTAATCTCAATAATGGTTTAATGGTGTATAGGTAGAATATGGGTCAGAAGAACAAAAGAAATTAAATGTATTGGGTTAATATTACCTGTACATCTGAGATATAGGTATTCTTATATAAATATTGAAAAAATCTTCAAATTTATCAGGAGCTGAATCAATAGTTAATATTCAATTCTTTGAAATAGTTGCATCATCACTCACAACTTTTGATTGCATAAACCACATATATACAAATTGTGACAAGAAAATATTAACAAATGGGTTCCCAACAGAGTGTGAATTCGACCTAAGAGGATGAACTGCTATTGTCATAGCTGAACAAAGGATATTTCTCCAAAGTATCCTTTCATGTGTTGTCCTTGTCATGGCTCTTAGAAACTCTTGATGAGCTTTTTTTTTTCCAAGAGATGTAAAATTTGTAGGAACAGGTAGCAGAAAAACCAGGCAGACACAGAAGCCATCTGAAACAAAGGCAGTAGGAAATAGGAGCAGAAACCTTCAAGCTAAATCCAGTTTGGGACAAATATTCTGAGTCTAACTTAATTCTCTTAATTAGAGAGTGTAGAGAGAAAAGCGCAGTTAGGACCATGGCAAAGTGGAGAGAAGTTAACAAGGGGGGCAGTGATAAGATCATTAGCTCTTATGCAATAGAGAAAAGAGGTAAGTGCTTATGGACTGTGAAACAGTAATGCATTAGCAGGATCTGAGATGTGGGGTAAATTTCAGAGGACCATAAAACTAATGTTCCTAGAGTCCAAATTTTGTGTAGAAAAGTGTATAACACAAGTCTGGAAGTATTTCCTCCTTTGGTTATATATGTGCATGAGCAAACACCTCCACACTGACCGTGGAATAGAAACAAGATTTTTAAGCACAGAATTTATACAGTGAGTGTAACACTGCATTATCACATAATGAGATTCCTTACAACAGATGGTTCTATATTTCACAAGGAATATATTGTCTCTACCAAATTATTACAAGTTACTTCCAAAACAATTTTAACTCCCATTAATAAAACTGATTTAGTATGTTTTGTATTTATGCTCTTTTTGGGAGACTCATCAGATCTAAATGTCTGAGTCATATATAAGTCTAAGTGTTAAAACATTATGATCTGCCATGGGTGATAAAGTGAAGCAGTTTACAAAGTAAATGACATCTGCCGCCACTCTAGCCATCAGTGGCAGTGACTAACATATTTGAGGGCATGGCATCGTTTCCCAGAGTGTGATGCAGAAGGACAAAGTTCTCTTGGAGACCACAATCAGCTGTTTATTAGTGTCAGAACAGTGTATAACAATGTGACTTTGTTTATTCCAGAAATGCCTTTGTACTGTACAAACATTGCATAGTTTGTATGCAATGTTTCTTCATGACAATGAAGAAGCTAATATTTTGCCTGACTACAGCTACAGAACTTTCAAATCAAAGTACTTCACTCTTGAAAATGAAAGAAAAGCAACATGAATGATTCTGTTCTTATGAAGTGCAGTGCTTCTCTTGGGAATAAAAATATGATAATTCATATAACTGAAGCATTCCATGTAAATTGTCAGCCATTCAAATTAAAGAATAACTAATGAATAACTGCATGCAAGATTGCATGGTGATTAGCAGTACAATATTTAATATCAACTGATGTTATCAATCTTTTCTCACTGTAATTACCCAAGGTGTTGAAGAGAAAATTGCTTTTAAAGTACATTTCAATAAATGAAGTAGTAATTATTGCAGGTAACTTGTAAAAGAGACTAGTGCCACATACTCAGAAGTGGCCAAAAAAGTTTGAATATTTTTAAGATTTTCTTTTTCTGTACTAAAATGAAACAAAGATTTTCTGAAAAATTCATGCCCAAAGTGAGTGAGAAACACACAGAAAACCATCCCTTAAACTCACCCAACACAGATACTTAGTGAAATTGTCAATAATGAAAAAATGTTACGTTCATTGTTAGCCACAGGCACATGGCCTAAACAACACAATATTCACTACCAGAGACAGAAATGCAAGCATGAGTTGAAAGACTACAACTGCACTGGCCTTTATTTTTGATAATGCAATGTTTAAACACATTATTTAAAAAGTGCTATGTTCTCACCTAAAACAATGTACATATATATATATATATTAATTTAGAGAGTCTGTGATAATGTTATTCTCTGAATATGCTATGCAATTAGTTAGTTCGTGCTAACACACTGTTTAAGAAGAGCAACAAGAGTAAGTTTACTTTTCATCATGCATCAGTAAAATGAAAAATTACTTTTCTTGGACTCTGTGAAATTACACTTTTTTAAGGCCCTATATGATCTCTCTTAATTTTGCCTTTTGCAGGTGTTCTATTTGATTGAGTTAGTCTTTAATTAGAGCTGGGACTTGAATGTGAGTTTCCTTTATCTTAGGTGTATGTAAGTGACCACTATAGTAATAGGTATTCTGAACTGAAAAGATGTGGTGGGGGATATATTTCTCTATGATTTTGAATAGAAATATCAGCCTTGAGCTAAAAGATTATTCACAATATAATTTTAAAGCAAACAGGTAGTTTTGCTTTAATTTCTGGATTTGACAACCATCTCTACATAAATCATTTTCTATGGATATTTTGTTAACAGTACTTTGGGATGAGATGGGCAGGACACCTCTAAATCAGTAGAAAAACACTCCGCTGATTAATTTGCTTTTCATGACATTTTTACAGGGTATGGTAGTTAATTTGACTCTATGTCCTTGGCATGTGCTATTTGTCTCTCAAGCTAATTTGTATTTTAATTGCTGTCACCAAATCATAGAACAGTTGAGACTGGAAGGGACCTCTAGAGATCATCTTGTCCAACACCTTTGCTCAAGCAGGGCCACCTACAGCAAATTGCCCAGGATGATGTCCAGATGGTTGTAGACTTTTTCCATGTATTTCTTTGTATATTTTCAATTCTCTACTTTTTTTGAAATATAACCAGGTGCATTTAAGTGTTTGGGTTTATTTTTACTTTTTTTTTCATATTATTAATTAATTCCAAGGCCAGACAAACTGTTATGAATGATAAGTATTTAAGTAGAAGAAAATTCATCTTTCACTATGTCTTGTTTCATTTCTTTTAAAGATCTGGAACATAATTGTGGAATAGGAGGAACACTAATACTGACTATCTTCAAATATTTAACTGAAATCATTCTGAAGTGAAGAGGTAAGTGTTCTCATATTTCTTACATGATCCCAGGAGGGAACAACTAGAAGGAGTTTCAGAATAGAAGGCTAACTCTCAAATTCTTATTTCTCTGTGGACTACAGAGAGACCTCAAGAAGGCTACCCTTCCAATATGCAGATTTTTAATTGGTCCTTAAATTAGGTGAGATTAATTTCTTTGTTGCACTTGAGAAATAAGTTCTTGGTTAGGACAGTGTGAAAGGATCAATTTATGCCTGGTTCATTAATTAGTGACTAAATTTTTTTTTTACAATGAAAAACAGCCAACAAAAGAGAATATATTAGGGATGCCTGGAAGCCTGATGTCAAAGGAGATATCTAGTGCTAGAGCTACAGTAAAATTGGTCTTATAGCAAAGGAATTTTTTGCCTTTTATTTTTGGGCTGAGTGTTGTGCTACACTTTCCCTAAGCAGCCTGTTTCCAAAGAATCTTCTTTTTCAATTTAAGCACACAGGCTTTTTATGAAGTGTTCAGAAGTATGTTTTCGGAGGACTGTCAGCTGAGCCAGGAAGCCAGCTAAGCTTGCCAGGACAAGAGCAGGACATAAAAAAATCAGGGAAACTGAAGAGAGTTAAGCTAATGCTCCTTATTCAGACCTAAGACTATACAGCGTTCTTAGTAGTCTCAGCTGGGAATCCTTTCCTGCATTTAGGAATAAGAAGTAAATTGTTCACTATGGCAAGTCATGCCCTAGTAGCTGAACAGCAGTCTTTATCCTGAAGCAAGGATTGGCAGAATAGAAGCCTAGTAGGCTCTGCCTATACTGATTCATTAAACAAACAAACAAACAAACAAACAAAAAACCCCAGAACTAAATGCCAAACAAACGAACAAAAGCTAAACCAAAGAAAAAAGAATCAAGACAACAACAAATAAGCAGTCTAGATTGACTCCGGCTTATATCACTTTGTGCTACCCTCTTCTATAGTACATATGTCTTGGTGAGGGCTAAATGGAGTAATCCAAAAGACTTAAGTGAGCACATATTATAACAGGGTTGATGATCAGGGATCAAGTGCTCCAGCTCTAGCACTCCAACTTAACCCAAGGTCTTTTTTTCTAGTAGAGAAACAAGCGTAATCAAAATGGACATGACTGCATGATGACGTGAAGGCCACTCTGCATCTCATTTGAAAATCTAGCTGTTGTACACCATGATTTAGAGTAGGTCTCTTGAAATGCTTGTTATCTGTGTAATAGCTGTAGTATGTATAAGTTATTCAGTTGATCCATTACAAAGAAAAATTAATAACTCCAATGCACGGATGCACTCATCCATTTTGAAAGATGTCAACTATGATTTAAGATGCCTACAAATTGTAGGGAGATTCTGGAATACTT
The DNA here is from genome assembly GCF_000695815.1 of Acanthisitta chloris. Classification (NCBI taxonomy): domain Eukaryota; kingdom Metazoa; phylum Chordata; class Aves; order Passeriformes; family Acanthisittidae; genus Acanthisitta; species Acanthisitta chloris. The sequence goes on from NW_008683097.1 coordinate 204,727, forward strand.
TTGAGGCTCCGGAACTCCTGTTGCTTGTGAGTCCTGAAACACACAGAAACAAAAAGCACCCTACTGACGAGTGATTCCTGTTCTTGTTACTCCTGATGAACTCCTTGAAAGTGAATGCTAAAACTAACAGTTTTTCCTTGATCAAGATTTACTCTTTTTCAAAATAGATTGAAAGCCTAGACTAATTCTGAAACAGATAAATGACTTTTCTATGAATGTGGCAAGTCTTGTGCTACTGTTGCCTTGAGTTGTTTTTGTTTTTTTAAAGCATAATAAATGGAATTTGCATTATCTACTTCACTAAAAGTATGGATGAAAAAGGGATGTTCTTATTCAATACCTGCTAAAATGTTCTACAGCCTTCCTCCTCCCTTGCCACAAGCAGATATTTGGTTGTTTTCTAGCTTTAAAATGTTTAACAAATTTCTGCCTAACCTTCCACCGCAGTCTTTCTTCCCCAAAGTAACTCAGTGCCCCTTGTTATGCTGAAATTCTTAAACCTTTTCTACGAAATTCTAAATGATCAGAGTTTCAAAATAAAATCTTTCTGATTTGTTTGTTTGTTTTGTTTCTTTTTAACCCAAATAATTTCAGTGAGCAGACACAGCATGGCTTTGCTAACAATCATGTCAACACAACTAAGTCAGCAGCATGCTGTGATATACAAGGGGAAGTGACCAGCTAGAAGAATACAAAACTAGGACTCTGAAATAGTCCTTCTACTAGAGGAAATATATCACTGAAATTCACCCTTACTGCATTAAAGCCCTATGATGAGACAACACAGTGGAGCTGAATGAATGGTTCTGAGACAGTATATGCAAACACTCTGCTCTGGTACATGAGGGATTGCTTTATGTTTTCCAGTATAACGCATACAAATTCAGATCTAGCCAGTTTACTGTTTGTAAGCTGGAAAACAAAACAAAACAAACTATACCCATAGCCTCTAGTAGTAATTCCTGAAAAGAAAGAAAAGAATCCTCAGGGTAAACTGTCAGTTTACATTGCAATCTTAATAAAAAAGAGCAGTTGAAAGGAATCAGGCCTCAAAGTAATAACTATGTCAGAAACTGCATTGTAAACCCATATTGCAGAATTATTTTGATTTATGTTTGTAGTATAGATAGAAATACTAGAGAGAGTGTACAATGAAATTTTAGAATGAAGTCTCAGAATTTAGTCTCTGTACAGTTTGCTACTCAAAAGTCTTGCTCAAGAGGGCCATAAACATATTTAGTGGAAGTTACTAATTTTCCTACTGTGTGTTGAGCCACCTAATTATTGTTTATGCTGATGTAATTGCTATGATAAAACTAGTAAAATGAACTAAACTAGATTTTCAGAGGCTATAGAGTGATACCCTCATTAAATTAAGAGATGATCACTGAATACAATCTGATTGGCTATTAAGACATTTACCAATGTTAATTCTGCATAATAAAATATGTTTCGCATCATGTAAGAGACAGCAGAGATGGCATGATGCCAAAAATGGATAGAGTTGTTTGAAGTTTGATTGCACAATGCATCCCTTCTTTACCATTTTCTGATACCTCTGTTCATAATTTTGGCTCTTTATAGGCCATTTCAGAATTGAGCAGCTTCTAAGAAAATGTCTGATTCTATAAAGCATTTTAAAAACTCTCAGTGTGTCTTTTTGTTACTAAACAGGCCTCTCTGTTTCTCAGTTTCCATATTTGCAGCTTTATATTTCCTCTACTTACATTTTTTAGTGACCATCATATGAGGATCCTAAAATGACATTCCTATATCAAGAAAAGGTTTCTATACTGAATAAAACAGCTGTGTTCTCCTAAGGAGAGAGAACTGATGCAGTGTTTGTAGACATTTATGGTACATGGCAAACAGTGAATCACGTGTTGCAATAAGGAAATGATGAGAGGTAGGGCAAACTCTTAAGAAAAAGTATAGAAAAGGCCGGAATGCTACTAAAACCCATGCTACATCTTATGAAGGGAAGACCTAATTCAAAATAAACAAATAAACAGGCAAACAAAAAGTCTGGAAGACTGGCCAAAGAATACAATATGGAAGAGCATATCAAGAAAATCTTTATTAGGTATAGGCATAAAATGGCTAGGAAAAAAGGTTCTGCAAAATAAATGCTAAGATGTGGGGGAGAATGTTCCAGGTTCATGTGTAAAAATAAAGACCTAGAATAAAAATACCAGCAGACAAAACTGTCTTAAAAAATAAGTTACTTTAAAAGCAAATTTGTGATGCTAACATCTGCATACTCCAGCTACAGGTGGTAGTACATCCTGATGTCTCAGTCTCTTTTATATATTACGATTATTCATGATTGTTTTATATTCTCTCTTGTGTGAAAAAGAGACTTGCTGAGTTTTCTTATGAAGCATATAAATAAATATATAAAAATAGACATGACTGGTCAAGAGGACCAGGGAGGTGATTCTTCCCCTGCACTCGGTACTGATGAGGCCACACCATGACTACTGTGTGCAGTTCTGAGCCCCTCAGTTCAGGAAGGATATTGAGGTGCTGGAGTGGGTCCAGAGAAGAGCAATGAGGCTGGTGAAGGGACTCAAGCACAAGTCCCATGAGGAGAGGCTGAGGGAGCTAGGGTGGTTTAGCTTGGAGAAGGATCAGGGGAGACTTTATCACCCTCTACAACTACCTGAAAGGAGGTTGTAGTCAGGTGGGGGTTGATCTCTTCCCCAAGGCAACCAGCAGTAGGACAAGAGGGCATAGACTCAAGTTCTCCCAGGGAGGCTTAGGTTGGATATTAGGAAGAGATTTTTTTACAGAGAGAGTAATCAGGCATTGGAATTGGCTGCCCAGAGAGGTAGTGGGTTTACCTTAGTGCCATGGTCTAGTAACAATGGTAGGGTTGGACTCGATGATCTTTGAGGTCTTTTCCAACCTGGTTAAAAAAAAAAAAGGAAAAGAAAAAAAATGATAAAATATATATGCTTATAAAATAGTGACTATCTTTGAAATGTCTTCCCTTCTCTTGCTGTGTAGAAGACAGTGTTCAAGTAGTGTGTGTGCTTGCAGGAACTCATGAATTTCTATATAAAGAATTCAGGCCAATCCTTGTTGACTCTGCACTTTACCTCCACTACTACAGGGTCCCCATGAAACAAAAGGATGGCAAAAACGGTGCTACACGGATTCCTTTTTTAACTACTAGGAAAAATGGAACTTTGCTTATCTGGGATTCAACAGAGGCTTGCAGGAGGGCCTGAAGAATCAACCCTGTATTTACACTGTTCTCTTTTCCTCTGAGATTTGTTCTCTTAACACATCTCATTGAAGTGAGCATTCAACACTACTCATAATCATATGGAAGTCCTGTATATAACTAGTTAACATTTTATGTGTCAGTTGTCAAGTTGTTCCTCTTATAACACCCATGCTTTAAATGTGCTTTAAATGTAATGGAATGACTCAAAAGACTCATACGTCGTTATGGCAGTCATTGACCCCATATATTAATTTTGGCATGAGTGACTGTGTGATCTTAATAATTTGTGAGTGAAATGCACTTTTTCCTGACAGTTTGGACTAGAATCAGACTTGTCCATTTATAATAACAGCTTTATTTTGCTAGAAAATAGCAAGTTTGAATTTGCATACTAAAGAATATGCATTTTGTTGCTGATGGTGATGAATATTCTTTCACTCAACACCTTGGTGTCTAGGTTATTGTATATATTTTAGAGGGAATTATATTCTACACAAGTGTTATTAAAAGCATGTTAACAACATAACAAGGTATTCTTTTACACTATGGAGATTTTCTGCATTGAGAGATAGGGAAACAAGAGGGCAAATGGACAGACAGACAGACAGACCTCAAAAGGCAATCATCCTTGCAGGACCAATCCGAGGAACATCTCAGGCTCTAAATTCTAAATATGTCTGCCTCTTGAGTATCAAAAAGAAAGCAGAAATCAAATGCAAACAACCAAATTACATAAAAAGAAAACAAAAGCATCAAAAGATAAACAGAATGTATGATAATGTCTGTAGGTGCAAAGCCTACTCTGCTTGATTACTATATGTCCATCTAAGTAAAGAAATAAATAACAGCCATTAGCAAAAAAAAAAAAAAAAAAAAAGAAAGAAAAAGTCAGACCATATCAATTAGGTGCTTACTGTGCACTTCTGTAGCAAAAAAAGCTTTATATAGATAAATTCTAAAGTGAATACATGTTTGACATCTTTTGGTCCATTTCCTTTGAAATATGCACTTAAATGTTAATATTAGATTCCATAAACAAAGGGCACCCCCAACACAGATGAAAGAACATAAAAGGCCTGAAGCTGACAGTATAACTACCAAATCTGATGGAGCACAGCAGTTATAGAAACATAAAAAATGTTGAAAACATCATAATTATATCTGGTTAGAGATCAAAGAGATATGTGCAATGAAAGCAAACATAAACAATCAGATAAGACATACTAAAAAGAGAATTCTGCTCTAAACTTGAATGATAGCTATGGCATAATATTTAGCTGATGTTATTCAATTAAAAATAAAATGGTTTTATGACTGATTTTTAAGATTTATTAGCTCACTTCAGTTTTAAAATTAAGCTAGTATGCCTGGAGTATGAATGTACATTTTTAGATGTATATATTTATTGGAGTACATATGTGATACACACATGCACACATGTATGCATATATATGCACATATATGAACATATATACACATAGTTGCAGGTGTGCATGCGCACGTTTCAAAAGATTGTTTAAGTGGAGGTTTTATATGACGTGTTATGAATAACTAGTAACACCTGAGAAAAGATATTTTATAATCTGCAGAATATCAGCCTATGCTATTGTAAGATTGTCCTTAAAGTGTTATTATGGAAGCATGATACTCATACCTATCATCAATCTCATACCTATCAATTTCATATTGCTTTTTTTTCTTGAGGAGGTAATCCTGTATAACAGAATTTGCCAGATTGTCCATGGCCAACACAGTTTTCCTCAGAAAGTATTGAATGCCAAGTGGATGTCTTCTAACATTAGAAATTATTCCAAAGAGAAAATGAACTGCACAGAAGAAATGTCTATTTATATACACTAGCTATATAAAATGTCCTACAACAAAGTCAAGATTCATCCCTTTACATCCCAGCTTTACATAAACTAAGCTGATCTATTGAGAATAATGACATTCCATTGCTTCTCTCACACAGAAACACTAATACAAATGTGACATATATGTGACCCTAGAGATCCACCACCATGCGATTGCATTCAGAGTGTGGATGGGTTCTTGCCTTTTTTGTCAGCAGGGAGAAATTGTAGGACCATAAAATCTCAGCAGAAAGGCTTTCTGTGAAAGCTGTCATTAGAAAATCCAGATGTTGCCGAGAGAAAAGGATGTTTCTTGGAAGCTCCGGCTATTAGATCAATTACAAAATTAGGTTATTATGTTACCAAAAAGGTTAAAAATCAGAACCAGCTGAAACTTATCTTACATCTTTGAAACTAAAACTTCCTAATATTTTGTTTGGTCAGTTATTTGTATGGGGTTTTTTTCAATTTCAGTTATTCAGATTGTTTTAATGAGAGAAAATAAACAATTGAAAAATATCTCCAGCAAATTTCAGTAATCAGTGACAAAATCTAGTTTTAGGATTATGCATTTCCTTGGATAACTTGTGTCAAAAGTACTTATTTTCCCATTATCTCCATCCTACAAAGTCTATTCTACTATCCTGCCATTGACACCATTCTGTTTTATACTGATCCCAAGCCTTAAGTTGTGTTTATAGCCAGCAGACATGGTGAATCTTAGAGTTCCTAGTGAATGACAGGTCACTTTGATGTTTTGTCCACCCAAGTCAGTGGTACGAGGTAGAAATCAAGATTAACTATTGTCCTTTGGCAGAAAATCTGCACAACTCAGTGGTGTCAAGAAAGAACTGCAGAGTACTGAAGAGGTACAAAGTTTCCTAAGCATTCCTAACCCGAAATATTTTAGGATTTCCCAATGCCAAGATAGAATCAGTACCAAAACATCGTAAATTAAGAAGCTCTTCTTTTATTTTTTTTTTTTTTCTCTCACTTCGATTACCTTGGGAGCTATTTCTTATATTTACAATGGATAATTCTGCTTGATCTGAAAATGCACTTCTAAACACATGAATACTTTGAAGTACTACTACCATAATTACAAAAGATATTTTTTCCTTATCGCACCTACAATTTGAATATGAATTTTTTCTTCTCTATAGAAACCTAGAAGACAGTAAAAAATAAGAGATTGCTCTTCTTTTCCTCTCTCTCCCCCTGCTATATTCTGTAAATGGGTTGTGGAGATGTTTTTAGTTTATGATGTAAAATGCAAAAGTTGAGTCATGGTCCTTGAAATATACAGATATGTTGGATTTAAAGAAGGTAATATGAAAGCCACAAGCTGCAATGTAAATCCTGCAGGAAAGGGAAGCTGTTACAAAACCAAACCTAATTAATGGCATCTGAACAACATTCAGAGTACTCAGCCACCTCCTATCATCCACAGAGGCACACATATATTTGCTAGTCCCAAAATTGTATCATCTGCCGGATGTGCACCCTCTCATCAAATTCAAAGAGAAAACAGAGATTAAAGTAACCTTGTGCATTTAATATATTGATGCTGATGTACATGGCAATAAAGGTACCAAGTGTATTCCTCTAATATTGAGACCCTGAAATAGTTAGCAATAGGTAGCTGAAATGGGGATGAGCATGGTATAAAACCAGAGAGAGTAGCTGATGTGACAGGGACTTGTGCTGCTGTCCAGAGGATGCCTGAAAGGTCCTTAGTCTTCATGGAATTCAAAAAGAATTGCAAAGTCCTGTACCTGGGTAGAAATAATCCTAGGCAATAATAATCCAGGTCACCAAGCTGGAAAGCAGCATGCCAGAAAAAGCTTTGTGGATCCTGGTGGACACCAAGTTGAACATAAACCAGCAATGTGCCCCTGATGCAAAGAAGAGCAATGGTATCTCAAGCTTCATTTGAAGGAGAGTTGTCAGCAGGTGGATCACCTCCTGGTAATCCTTCCTGTCTCCTCAGCACTGTTGATGCCACACTTGGAGTACTCTGTCCAGCCCTAGGCTTACCAATACAGGAGAGAAATGGAAAGGTTGAGAAAGCTGGAACTGTTCAGCCTAGAGCAGAGAAGGCTCAGAGAGAGTCTGAAGGAGTAGTCTAAAGTAGATGGATCCAGACTCTTGTGATGCCCATTAATAAGATAAGAAGCACTGAACAAAAAATGAAACATAGTGTGTTCCATCTGAACATGAGGAAACAATTTTTTCTACTGCGAGGGTGATCAAGCACTGGTACAAGTTTCCCAGGGAAGTTATGGATTCTCCATCTTTGGAAATATTAAAATGCTCTCTGGACAAGGTCCTAGGCAGCTGGATTAAGGTGGCCCTGCTTGAGCAGAGATGATGGGCCAGATGACTTCCAGAGATGCCTTCCAACCTCAACCATTTCACGATTCTTGGGATTCCATGCCCAAGCAGAAATATCCCAGAGTGAATGATGTGTCAGTGCTGGGGATAACACAGGTTATACTTCTGCAAAATGCTTTCAGTGGTGGGAAGAATGTGGTCAGTGACAGACTGATAAAAAAATATTAAAGCAATAGTATAGCAACTCTTTTTACTGGCAGTAAACTTCACATCACTTAAGGAGACTCAGCATTGAGCAGGTGAAAATCATTCTTGCATTTTTTCATGTATTGTTGAAAACTCTGCTAATGGGATCTGCAAGTATCAAGAAGATGAAAAGGGTTGAAATAATATATAGTGTTATTGGAAATTAAATATTTATGTGAAGTATCTTGTGTAATTTGAAAGTACTAGAGAGGTAAATTGTTTGTAAAATATATATAAAACATATATATTTAAATATATACAGAAAGTCCTTGAATTAGTATCTGCCAGGTCTTTGAGGTACATGCGGTAGAAAGTAAAGGATAGGGGATAGGTGAAATATATTTACAGATTTTAAATGAAGGACCAATTCAATAATTTAGTTTCACCTGGGGTTTAGTGCAATCATAGTAGAAACATTTTGCTGTTGTTAAACTTAGCTTCCTTCATAATACGTAAAGAAAAATTGTCAGGGTTAAAACTTGGTATTTTAAGACTATGCAGTTTTTATGTAAAATCTCCTTCTCAAGTATGATTATTGTTACATGTATTTTGAGGAACAATTTGTTATGGCAAATAAAGGGAATCAATTTGATAGTCACCACAGTAAGGGACTGATCTGATTTTGCCTTTTGACTGTTAAGTGCTCATGACAGATTTGAAATTCTGATGACCTTTAGCATTGGAAAGATAGAAAAGAAAGTCAAAATTCTAGGTAAGACCTAGAATCTAATGAACTAATTTTGAAGAAAGGTTTTTATTGAAAAGTGTAGTGTATTCTAAACAAAAACACTTGGTAAATTGTAGTAGGAAGAGGATACAAATCACTATTCTAATTATTTAATATTAAAGTAAAAGAATAATAAAAGAATCATTAATAATAAAAGAATCTTTTTTCCATCATCACAAATATTTGCCTAGCATATTCCATTACAAGCTGTGAAAGGATAAGGACATACATGAGTCCTCAAAATTAGAAAATGAGAGACAGAAATCTGAAACATATTTCAGAGTAACTGCCAAAAATAGATTTAATCATCCTTCCTTATGAAATGTCAAGTTTATGAAGGATGCAACCACATTCTCCTTAAAGATCTGCCCTTAAATGATGTAAACAGTGATGAAACAGAAAAAAAATATTTTATGATTCAGTAGTAATTATGACTCTTTAATGAATTAATGATCCATTGATTAACTAATTAGGCTAGAAATGGATGGGCTGAATTGAGTATGGTTTTGAGTAGGAATAACAATTTTTTTTCCCACTAGCACACATGGAAAATATAGTGAAATTTAAAATGGGTCATACATGGCCCAGAATACCTGTTTCCATCACATTTCTTTCAAGCCTCTGTTTAGGCAGTATTCTAAAATTGTCAGAAAAGTTTAGAATGTGCTGTAAATAACAACCATGAAGTTCTGAAAGTGGTGTCACATTTGCCTGCTATATGTTATGCTTTTCTGATAATAGAAGAGGAGTTGATAGCATCTCATGTATTTCTCAGTTGCTGGATGGCATTAATTTATACTATTTTTTTTATAGTGAGTCTGTGTATAGTGGTTCACTAGACAAAGAATTATTTATGGACTATAAAATGTGAAGCTGCTATAGAAGTCAAATTGTTCCTTTAAGCTTCTGTTCTTGAGGACCTATCTCCTCATACATTCAGTAAAGGGGAAGGGCAAGACAATTACTTCACTAAAATTTAAATCCAAATTGAATTAACTTTAATGCATTGTATTTTATTTCAGTTATGCAGGAATAACTCATCTGTATCTCAAGAGTGAGTTGGGAAAGTTTCTGTCTGAAAAATGCTGGTTTTCCCCAAGTAATTTTTCTTCCACATTCCTGTGGAACTGCTTTTAATGCTGATTTTAATTAAAAATGTGTTAGAAACTCTGCCTTACAAGCAAAGCTCAAATTTTCAGTCCAAATAGAGAATCAACCTCAGAAAGGTAAACAGAGTGTATAGGGAAGTGCACACTTACTGGGTAACATAACGCTTTAATTCATGCTCAATCTGGGACTTCAGTCTTTGTCTTCTACATTGCAGGTGAGTGCCTTAACTCAGTTTTAAAAGCTGTTCTGGAATTTTATCTCTGTCTCATATTGAAAAAGAAAAAGAGAGAAAAAAGAGTGCAAATAGCCCATCATTCTTTAGTGAGGTCCAACAGGTTGAGGTGCTGAATGTTCTTTGGATGTGTATTACTGTGAAATAAGTTGGTCTCCGATTCACACATAGGGCTTATGCTCTGAGCAGTCACACAACACATCTTGGTTCATTCTCAGGATCTCCTTTAGGGAAAACTAAGTCATGTCTGCCAAATAAATCAGAGTGCAGCTCTGAGAATCTGCTCTCTAGAGTCAGTGTGGATGATGTTAGATCAACTCTTTCAATTTCTCTTGGCAATTACATCACCAACTCCTCCTGTTCCAGTGGCTTTTTAGATACCCACCATCTACTCGTGAGCACAGTACCCAGTGCAACATGCTTTTGGGAACATGCTGTAAAACATCATTCTGATCCTTCTCAGGAAGCGTTCTCCAGTATAACTCACAAGCATCTAGTACTTTCCATCTGTCGTATGACTCTAAAACCCAAGCATCACAGGGAATAAAAAAAAAAAAGGATTCAAAAAAATATTTTGCATGAAAGGGTTAAGTTAAAGTCCTCACTGTAGAAACTCCTTTGACAGAACTTCTCTTCCATCCCTTGTTGTTGGTGGTTAGCCCTGAAAAGACAAGGTATTTAAGTGCACTTGTTGCACTGTTTCATTGCCATCATAGATGGGCAGAGACAACATCCTGAAACAGAACTCCCAAGTGATGCTACAAGAATTTTTCCAGCCACATTAATCACTGTGCTGAAGTTTGGCTTATGATACCTTGCATACAGCAAAATAAATAAAGTCCCACATCAATAATTCGTTCAACCACATGGAATTCCACTTACCACATGACTGAACATACTATTGATTTTAAACTAACACCTATCCAGCTTTTTCATCAATCCAACAGTGCCAGATGCTTCTACTCATTTCTCTCTTCTGATTCTATTTCTTTTTTCTTCAGCTCCCAAACTTTTCTTTTTCTTGATCTTTTTTGCCCAGCTTTCACTATTAAAGTCAGAAGTGGGTGCTTTCCAGTGACATGTTGATTTAGACAGTATATGATTTGCATTTGGAAATCCCATGCATGAGGCAATAGGCCTTTCTTTATGGCATTTGTGGTTATTAAGCTGCAGTACAACATAAATAATTTTCATCAATTCAAATTAATATCTGCAAAGAATCATTGGAAGATATAATCCATAAACAAGCAGCAAAATTTTGTAGTTTAAGGGATCAAGTCCAGCAAAACACAGGATTTTCTACTATCTGGGTTGCTTAAACTAGACTGACCAGCACACTGTAGATCATAGAATCATAGAATCAACTGGGTTGGAAGAGACCTCAAGGATCATTGAGTCCAACCCTAAAGATACAGTAAGGAAGAGCATTGTGACCATGGAGAAATGGGTCAGGTAACTGGAAGACTTGCCCATTTCCATTTTTTTTTTGTATGTTTGCAGCTGATGTGGAATTCATATAAAGCCAAACGAGTGATCAGACAGTTGTGTTAGCAGATGGGCAAGGAGAGAAGCTTCATCTTCCAAGAGGTCTTATAGAAAAGAGTGATTAGAAAACAAATGCAGAACTTGAGGGTAAACTCTTATTTTCCAAAGAGAAGCCTTGGAAGAATTTCTTTTTCAACTTGCATTGAAGAAGATTTATACAGTAAATATCATTGCTTTTGTAGAGCTTAGCACCTGTTATTCATAGAATCATAGAATCAGCCGGATT